>NC_133494.1:17511986-17571287 GCF_025370935.1 Choristoneura fumiferana | reverse complement strand
AAAACATGTGTAAAAACCATCGCTAGAAAACCTGCTATCAAATAAAAAAAACCGCATTAAAATCGGTCCACCCGTTTAAACATAATGACGTATCTTTATTTTTAATTATTGGATAAAATGAAATGCCAAGCTGCAGTTTATAATTTTTTTCATCGCACAGGTGTATGTGTATCACTACTTACTCGTCAGTCTTCCATTGGCTAATGAACCTCTGCCGCCCTGTTTATTCTCGTTTCTTTAACTATACTTTTCCCTTGTTCCTGACATGTTCAGTCAACGATCAATCCTTATACTTTATGCATGATGGGTGGAGTTTTAATTGTCTTTGGTGTGATGATCGATTTCATACTTCCATCATCAGGTAGTATGGCATTCCATCCATATACATTATGACTGACAAAGAACACAAGATTTAGGGGCTGTTTCACCATCCACTGATTAGTGTTAAGTGACGGTTAAATGTGATGCCGTCTCCGTCTATTCGAACAAAACAAATAGAGACGGCATCACATTTAACCGTCACTTAACACTAATCAATGGATGGTGAAACAGCCCCTTAGACAATACATAACAATTAAAATAAAACTAACCTAAACTACCTACATAGAAAAAGACAAATAATAATAATGATGCAAACTAAAACAAATGATTTAAACCAGACCCTTTAGGCACAGTATAACAAGTTTTCCCTACAGTAAGCCGACGCCTTTGAAGTTGAGCGATACCAAAGCCTGTATAGGTATTTAGGCAGCAAGGAAGGGTTGTCACAAATTTAAAATTTGGAAGTTAGATGTCTTTTAAGAATCGGTACATATTGGTATTGCGAAATTATGTATAACAAAATAATTTAGGGGTGGCATACTTACTAGGGGGTAAGCCTAAGTATCAAAATATACTTTTAATGAAATAAAAATCATTTTTTTTTCACACAAATATACTTTCATAGATTAGTAACCGACAAATACTTTCGGAAATACAAACTGAGACACATGGATGCACAGAAAAACCAGAAAAAGAGACCAGCGCTGGGAATCGAACCCAGGTCCTCAGCAATCCGTGCTGCGTGCTATAACGCCTACACCACCGCTGGATCCATGTCTCAGTTTGTATTTTCGATATGGTTTCACGGGATACCCGTAAAAGTAACAAAATTTGGAGTTGAAATAAAAAATACAAAAAGACTCCAATAAACCAATCATAAATACTTTCGGTTTCTAGACTTAATGTACTTAAAACTCCTGTTATTGTATTTAATTATATAAATAGATGAATTTATTTATTTATGCGAGATGAAGATTTGCACGCACTCACAGTACATGTCGTATGCACCATAATATTTTTTATTATAAATTTAAATGTACAAAAAAAACGCGATAGCCCTAGAAGACTTGTCCCAAGCTACTAAGAACGGCGAAGTATGCAGCTGGGGCTCCTGCCACACGCGTCTCACCCCTCACGCCCCGCACGATTGCTCTTTCTAGACGTCTCCGTCGGATTACTGCAGGGAAACTTGTTATACTGTGATTTAGGCAAGGTTCCGAAGATACTAGCAGCGTTCCGTCTTCGAATTGCTGGGCTATTTCTTCGCTAATTCTTTCATAAATTATGTGTTCCATTTAAATAATTTAAATTCAGTGTGCAGTAAATAAGCCCATCTAAATGAGATGGTCCACATTTTTTGATCTGCCAACGAATGGACGGATGACCTGGTTAACCCTTAATAAGGCCTCATTTATTGGAGCATACTACCACAGAATCAAAAGCAGCTATCGAATACATACCTGACGAAGAATATTTATAAAGCTAGTCGTATTTTCAATAATTACAATGGAAATTGTGAACGCAAGTGGTCGCTGAATCGCCTCTACCTTATTAAGGGTTAAAGCTGCGGGTTCACGGTGGGGCAGGCCGCTTCCAACCGAAACAACTGGAGGTCTGCGGAGGAGGTTTATGCCCAAAAGTGGACGTCCTATGGCTGATATGGTGATGATAAAACTAGATAAATGAGTTTTCTATGTGTTCTTTCATTAATGATGATGTTAATGATCACGAAACTAACGAAAACTGAACAAAAAATAACTTAACGTAGCACTAAACTCTATTACGAAACACATCCCACCAACTCCCACCACGCAAACCCCTTTGTATATACAATAATGCTCATTTCTTCTTGCATGGATTGCACTAACCGTGTGCTACTAAACCGGGCTTACCTCACAAAGGACGCCGTCTTTGAGAAGCGGCTGGAAGAGGCAAAGCAGGAGGTTATACAGCAGCTGAGGAAATACAGTATGTTGTAACTTCAGATTTTAAAGATGTATATCGTGTTATGATCAATCCTTTAACTTATCATAAACTTAACAAGATGTTATAACAATGCTTGTCCCTTTCTATACAAATGCGGAAGTGACAGATAAGACAAACGTTTAGCGCACTTTAACTAAAATGTCGTTTATGTGATAATTAGTGAAGTGTTTCCAATCAAAGTTGACTGTCATTTACTGAAGCTCAAAAGTTCAGGATCAAGGTTTGCCAACGGGAAATGGATATTGTTGGCGTGCGATTTTGAAAATATAAATACATACAAGAAAACTTCATTTAAGAGCTGAGTTTTGGTATATTTTTTTTATTCGACTGGATGGAAAACGAGCAAGTGGGTCTCCTGATGGTAAGAGATCACCACCGCCCATAAACATCTGCAACACCAGGGGTATTGCAGATGCGTTGTCAACCTATAAGAGGGGATACTTCAAGTGCCAGTTATGAGGCCCCTTAGTTAAAAAACTAAAACTAAACATCTCAACTATATCTACGTTCAGTGGAAGTCTAGAATGCTTCCACCGCCAAAAAATAAAAAAGGGAAAAATTATATTTATTGGAGATGTAAACCTACCCAGTCTCGTAGATGTAGAAATGTTCGTAAAACTGATCGCGACATAAACACCGAACTGCTCTCTAAAATCCGCGTTGCAGTGGGCGCAAAGACCCATTGGGTGGGTTTCGTGGGATGGCCATCGAAACAGAGGTGGACCGAACAGGAGATGTGTGAGCCACTTGGACGCATATCAAGTGAAGTGGCAGAAGCATGCTCTCGACAGGGACGAATGGCGGAAAAAGGGAAGGCCTTTGCAGTGGCAGTGGGACGTTTTAACGGGCAAAAATAGTTATTTGTGATACGAGGTTGGTAAGTAAGGGTTTACAAATGAGTTGACGAGTGATAACCCCGAGCCGCAAGGCGAGGGTTTTCATCGTCACGAGTTTGTAAAACCTTGCCAACCGTGTATCATACGAGAAAATAGGCAATTAATAACACAAAATTGAAAAATAAAAACAAAACAACGCAGTTTTACCAAAATCGCGCGTGCGTGCGGGTATGCGTAAGTTTTGTTTTTAATTAGGTTAACTAAAATTATCATTTATCAGGCAAAGGTTCGACGCGTTCAGCCACTGCGATTTTTTCGAATAAATAAAAGGTGTAAATCATTAAAATCTGAGGTAATTAAATTACAGTTTATAATAATTACAATCAATTTTGCAAATTCATTACTTAGTTTTGTATATTTATACATTTTTCTACGTATAAGTCAATTTTTTTTAATTTAAAACTGCTTGTAAACTTTTAAAATGGAGAATTTAGAAAAAAACTAAAAAAATCGCATTAGAAAGGTAAAATGAACTTACGAGCCATGTATACTATACACCCTTTGAAAGTGAATTTTTCGAGCAAATGTATTGAAAAAATATTTAAAATACGTCATGATGAGTCCATACTAGCTGTTGCCCGCGACTGCGTCTGCGAAGAAACTTATTATCGCTATCCCGCGGGAAGCCTTACTTCGGGATAAAAGTATCCTATAATTTTATATTCTTCTCAGGGTTCCAAACTATCTCCATACCATATTTCGTGTAAATCAGTTCTGTGGTAACCGACATAGTTTTGTATATGGCTATATGTAAATATTTACTTCTCTCAACGCAATTCCCGAGCGCAATCAATATCTTATAAATATCTCATAAAACAGCCGTAAACTTTATACGAGCTAAGGAGCTAAACACCAATAACCCATATTTACTATTTTTGCGTTGCGTAAATATACGTGATGATTAACAGCTTCTGAAAACGCATTAAAGTGGAGATTGCGTATTAAACTGGTACAGTCAACTACAAAAAGATGGGTAATATCAAAGTTACATATACACGACTTTATTGGCTTATTGTCAAAGTCGTGTATACATATTGTTGTAACTTTAACAGTATCGATATCTTTGTAGTTGACTGTACTGTACATAACGAATGGTCAGGTTGTTGTTACTGATCCAATATGTTTTAAACTCTCCAGTTATCATTGATAGTTAATAGAATCGAGAGTAGACTAAGGCACTTGTCTCACCGCCAGCGAGGAAACGATTGGCTATCGACTATTTTCTCGCTCAAGAAACGAACAAAAGATATAAGATCCTGTGTGAGTAAAAGAGACACATATATTAATAGTTGATCGCTGGCTGTCACACTGTTGCGAAAACTCGCTCTTACATTTTTGTCGCAGCGACAAGAGCTATAAAACTCGCTGAGCTATAGATACTCGCTCAGCGATGTCAGCTTGGCGGCCGCCCCGCACGAGCGAGTCGAGTGGAGCGAGTAATCGCCCGTCGCACGCGAACACTCGCTTACAGCCGAGCGACAAAACTACACTCGCTTCTCGCTGCTCGCCCACTCGTTTCTAGTTACTCGCTCTACTCGCTTCTCGCTCATCGTCGGCGGTGGGACAAGTGCCTTAGTATCTAGACCGAAAAACACAGTCGTAGTTTAAATCCATCCAATCCAATCCATCAGTTTAGTTGAAAAGGTGATAAACCTGCGCAAACATGCGAAGCAGTTCACCAGTGCATGTGAAGTTCTAATTCTAATTCCTTTTTCGGCATTCCACGGAAACTATGCAAGTTTCGAGGGTAAAAAATATCCTTTGTCTTCCTAGAGTCTCCAAACTATCTCCATACCTAATTAAAATCGGTTCAGCGGTTTACTTTTTCATTTTATATTATTATACAGTAAGGAATGCCGTGGCAGTACAAAAAGGAGCATTATTTACCTAGTATGAAAAGAAACTAAAGGAACTTCCGCGAGTAATCCAAATTACGACTTTTTGAAGAAGTAGTAAGACCTTAATACTAGTAAGGGAAACAGACCCAATCACTCAAACATTTACCTTGTGCAGAATATTCTATTGAAATAATTTAGAATGTCTGCTCAAAACCAATGGCTTAAGTACGAGAAAACCGCAGGATAAAGCTTGTTGAGCGATACATTTTATTTTATTGAGTTAGTAACGGGTTGGGCCGCTAAAAATAGCAAGCTTTATTTCTTTATTTATTTCATTGTAAAGTCATGTACATATTTGTGAAAGGTGTTACATTTGGTATTATTATTAGTTAGTCCATGACGCCTGCAAGGCACACAATAGTTACAATTATGAAGCTAATGGTATTAAATCAATTACTTATTACAATGTCGAAAATTTATAGTGAAATGTTAATGTCAAGTTTCTGTTCATGCACTGTAGGTTTTATTTTAATTTCTACCCATAACATAAAATGTACAAAACTATAGATACATTGTCAATTAACTAAAAATATTTAAGTACTAACTTTATTTCATGTGGATGAGCCATTGAGATAAGATTCAGAATATGTTTAAATAAAAAAAATATGTCAATTTGTATCTTAGTCTAAGTGGAAATATTTAATTATATTATTTATTATTATACATTTACTTTAATTCTAATTATTTCAATGTTTCGTCGTTCAAGAACTCGTCAACAGAATAATACATTTATTAATCAATATTTTCTTAATTTATTTTTAAAATTATTATAGTGGGGTTCCTGTCTGATACATTCTGGAATTTTATTCGCTATTTGTATGCATTTATATTGGGGACCATTTCTGAACATTGCTAAATTTGACTTTGGCAACAACAGTTTATTTTTATACTTTGCTCTAGTTCTGCTTGTGTCCTGTTTTGCCTTAAATAAGTCAGGATGTTTACGTACAAACAATGCCGATTCCAGTATGTAGATTGAGGGAAGAGTTAACAATTGGTGCTTAATAAAGTACTGCCTACAGCTCTCAGGTACACGGATATTGGCTATTCATGCTAGCGCAATAATATTACTTGTTTACATGGATGATGTGTTTTTCACACGAAAATTACTGGAGATAAAATCGAAATGTTTATTCTATAGGTACTTAGGTTGCGAAAAGCTTTTTTTACGTATCACTTTTTTAAACCACCAGCCCATTCGGAAAGACCATCATTGCCAAGAAGAATGCGACGCAAAAACTCGGCAGAAAGTTTTTTCAAAACAAAACAAAAGTAGTACTTAACTCGACCCCCTCTCCCAAAAAATGTGATAGACTATGTATGACAATATGTGCAAATTTAAGTAGAATGATCCATGTACCTACAGTGGGCAAAAGACTTGATTTTTTTTCACAAAAAGTTCTTGAAGAGAGTTATGCTTGGAGTTTCTTTGCGCGATAGAATCCGGAATACGGAAATTCGCCGAAGAACTAAAGTCGCCAACATAGCTCGAAAAATATGCAAGTTGAAGTGGCTATAATGGGCGGGCTACATCGCTCGAAGAACAGATAACCGTTGGGCAGAAAAGTCCTTGAGTGGCGACTATGAACCGGACGAAGCATTGGCAGGCCTCCCATTGGGTTAACTGACGGCGTCGTGACAGTTGCAGGTAACCCTGCAAGTGGCGAGTTGTCGTTCATTATGGCGTTCTAAGTGGGAGCCATTCGTCCAGCAATGGACGTCTTCCGGCTAGTGATGATTGTTATCCCCATTGCCGTATTTTTACAACACACATGGGGTAGCCAGTGCCCTTCATTAGTTGGCCGGCGTCCAGCTAGAAAGTGCCCCATCTATCCGTAGGTAAACGCAAATAGAGCAAGGCTTAGTTACCGTCACGCTGCCAAATTGAGCAGAGCTCTCGGCCTAGCTTTCACACGTGTTTTTGAAGTACTTTCGCGTGAGATTAGACTTGTGAAAAGTGGAGTTTAACAGTGGGATACTTTAGGTTATAGATTGACTTATAGTGATGTTAGAATGTAGTGACTTGTATTGTGTTGTGATTTTGTTGGTATGATGTGATAAGTTATGCCGGATCGGAACCATCTTTTTTTTTATAGGCGACGTGTAAGTTTTTGTTTATTTACTTCTTGTGATATAGTTTGAGTGACCATTGTTTTTTTTTTTTTACAAAAACTTATTTGCCTAGTATTCTTATATTTGCATAACGTTATTTAAGATTTCTAATTATTCTCATTAGGTCAATATCGAAAGAAATGAAAAGTTATGTTGTTTAAAATGATCTCCATAAGACTGTACTGCTAGATCCGTAGTTTAGATATATTGTTCAATACGGATAAATGTTATTCGTAGAAATTTTACTTTCGACGATTTTATTTTGTCCCATCTACAAATGAAGCGTGAAAGGCACAAATTATACCGGCGTGGTAGATAAAACTGAAAAACTATTAATCAATATTAAAGATCACTTAGTTTATATAACAAAACATTTAATATTACAACTAGCTAGTTCCTGCAACATTGTCTGCGAAGTATTTGTTTAGCACGCGCGCTCGGGAGCAATTCATTTTTACTAGATAAAAAGTATCCTATTGTTTATTCTGGTCTTCTAATATGATGGTAACATGCAAAATTTACTTGCAATCGGTTCAGCAATAAAAGCGTGAGAGCAGAAACAAACAAACTCGCTTTCGCATTAATAATATTAGTAAGGATTGTTTGCCCATAAAACTGAATAAGTCGGGATATAAAAATGTTCGCAAATAAAGTTGGAAGCTGGTTTGATGTTAATAGTAAACCGAAGTCCTAAACAAATATTGACCGACGCATAATCCCATATTTACCATAAAAATGGCGCGCGTTGCGACGGTATTAAAGCCTGACCAGGAATATAAAAAACCTGACGCGAGGGCAGCACTTCTACGTTTTATATTGCAACATTCTTTACACTTACTATACGATATCTATCAATCATATTGACAACAGTGTCGGTCATGTTATTTAAAGGAATATTTTCAAATCCCTCAGACTTTTTCTATGACAAATACTTTTATACATTGTGAACTATTTTCCTTCCAAGGCTATGGATAATCTTCGGCATTTTAACGCACAAAAACAGAATATTACACTTTAAAATACCACGCGTAAACAACGTTAAACTTTGACAGCAATAGACAGATGACATTTGAATTTAGTGTTACCAGTGCAAGAAATTAGTTCTATTGGTTTTCCGCAATATGGCGAGGTTTTTTTATAATTCTGGTCAGCCTTTAGTCACTTGACAGTCCGAAGATAGAATGGTATCCAAAACCAAAAGGAACTAAAGGTTTTGATCCAAAATTGACATATTCTAGCATTTTGTGTCAAAAATATATAAAGTTCTTGCTTAGAGAGTGGAGCCCTCATATAACTTGTTTTATCGCGAGTCAATGAACTGATATGCAACTGAACCTATACAAAATTTGATATAGATATGTAGTAAGTAAAGTTAGCAAAGTATAGTCAGCAAAAATGCTTGCTGTCTAAATAAAATTATACATTTTATTTCACTGAATCACATTTGATTTCGTTTATTCGCAGTAATATGGTTACAGAGTTATTCCATAATTAAAATGAAAACTGTATATTACATCATTGCCGGCATGCGAATATTTTGTAAACATTCATATTTACAAGAAAATTTGATTAATGAAGAACTCATAGAGCAATAAGCTCAGTGCTACCAGCATTTAAATCTGTCTTGGATTTATTTAAAGGCAGACCATGTAAGTCCTTGGGTAGCTTAACTATTAAATGCCAGGGCCGTCTTTCACCTATTAGAGGCCCTGGGCACAACATGCTGCATTCGGTAAGCCTGATTTTCAAGCGAGAGTGGAGTGGCTATCGGTTATCGTTTGGTAGTAGGGACTATATAGGGGGCCCCAAAGCATCGCGGGGCCCTGGGCACGTGCTCAGTGTGCCCAATGGGGAAGAGGCATCTGTTAAATGCTATGATGACCATAATATAGGCATTTCTCTACATTTCTTTTGAGTAGCACACTCGCCGGCTTCGCCAAATGGAACGCTCAACTTTCTTGTTGACGTTAACACTTACGCGCACCGCGTTGGTACTGTAAATATAGAATGACAATCGGGACTTTATTTATAATGTGGTAGTCATGGTTTTGAAGTATCGACGGTGTTTGGCTCGCCGCCAGGCAATGGGGGACATTATTCGCGCGCCTGACCCCATTTTTAACACCACGCTGTCTCGCGGCATATTTTTTTTTTCAGTGGCGCCAATGTGTTACTGAAAAATAGTACGTGTGTTGCCATTGCATGTTGGAGCGGTTTGTTTCGACTTTATGCGTCTCTAGTTATTTTTTGTCGCTGCAAGCATTTTACAATTCTAGTGAAATTAGCTACGGTTTAATTAATTTTTGTCATGACTGGTAGAGCTCATCTCCTAAGATACTTGCTTAGAGTTAAGAACTTGACCAAGAGATCCCCTACATCCTTGTAATTTTTAAGTTTTATCTGTATATTTCTAAATTACTTTGTTTTGCTAGATTTAATCATCATCATCATCCCAGCCTATACACGTCCCACTGCTGGGCACAGGCCTCCTCTCAGAACAAGAGGGCTTGGGCTATAGTTCCACGCGGCCCAGTGCGGATTGGGAACTTCACACGCACCATTGAATTGCTTCGCAGGTTTGTGCAGGTTTCCTCGCGATGTTTTCCTTCACCGCAAAGCTCGTGGTAAATTTCAAATGTAATTCCGCACATGAATTTGGAAAAACTCAGAGGTGCGAGCCGGGGTTTGAACCCACGACCCTCTGTTGAGAGGCGATAGGTCAAACCACTAGGCCACCACGGCTTTTTTCTAGATTTAATACTTAAAGATAATGTAATATAGTTTCGTTTTGAAAAATGGCTTACTGCCATGTTTTTTTTCGGCGCATTCTTCTTGGCAATGATGGTTTTTCTGAAAGCGCTAGTAGTAAGAGAGAGTGACGTTTAATAAAACCCTTTGCGGCCTTCTTACGGAATAATCTTCTTTTTTTTAATAGCGTTCGGATTATGTACGTCCTGGAATATACCCTCTATTACCAACCAACAAACCAGACATTTCAAATATACCTACTCGTACCACCCGGAAGTGCTTTATTTAGATTATAAACACCTAATCACACAACAACTTATTGGCCTCTTATTGAAGAAACTTTAAATGATACAGCCAGTAGAGTCATAATAATAAAACATTGTTGGAAACAACAATCAATTTTTTTTTTTGTAAATTTTTAATATAATCGAAGTATAAATTGTTTCGCTCGAGTAAAGTTGCCATGGAGTGCACACAGCTGTATTTGCAAAAGTTTCCTTTTCTGATTGTAAAAAATTAAAAAACGTATTGCACCTACTGTCAGCAAAATTTAACAGCAAAACCCAGCAATATAGAAAAATTAAATAAAATTTATTCTTATCGTTACTTTTTTTAATATTATTATTAATTATAAATGCGAAAGTGTGTGTATTTGTGTGTTTCTATGTTTGTCCGTCTTTCACGTTAAAACGGAGCGACGGATCGACGTAATTTTTGGCATAGAGATAGTTTATGAGTCCGAGAGTGACATAGGTAACTTTTTATTCCGGAGAAATGCACAGTTCCCGAGGAAACAGCGCGCGATAACCGAATTCCACGCGGGCGAAGCCGCGGGCAAAAGCTATCCTATAAGAGATCCGTTTTTTCCTTTTTAAGTACGAAACTCTAAATAGTTATTAAAATTGTGTTCATAATATAGATTTGAACTGATTCTAGTTCTGTTTTAATTACCATCAACCTTTAATAGTCAACAAACACCGTTTTCGCGTTTATGTAAACAAACAAATTGTTACTTAACGAGCTTGTTTTTAATCCCTCGTTCGTATTGTTAGGTATTATTTTACTGGAACTCGTTTAGTGATAAGGGTGGGTCAAACGGGCCATGTTTACACTGTCCTTCTTCGGTGCAGTATAGTGTTGACTTTCATGATAAGACGTCGTGATTTGTGGGTCAATTTGTGTTATTGGTGAAGTGATAGTGTTTTAAATGGGTGACATGTTTTTCTTAAATGTGAGTATTTTAGTTTTGTCATTCATAACCTGTCTTTTTTAAAACTTCAATGATTTTTTTACTATTATTATTTTAGTTATCAAATAATTTACGTGATTTCGTTATCGTTTTTATACTGGTTGAACATGTATGAATTTAAAGTTATGAGTTTCCATTATATGCTAATTGCAAATAAGAAAATTGTTCTAAGTATGTATCTATATCGATACATTTATTTATATTTAGGAGCACAACACAAGATACAACAATATGATAGGAAACAAAATAAATAAAAACTACATAAATAAACCTAACTATAAAAAGGAAACACCATCTAAGAGGCCCTCCTGCGGCATAGACCCAGCACACTGGCGGCATTACCTCTCCGTACAGTTGGAGAAATTCGCTGGGAGAGGTAAGCGCCAGCTCTGGGGTCTCCTGAGGTCTCTATCAGCCGGGACGACAAGGCCCCCATGAAAGCCCTCATGTCAGCCGACCAGGGACCCATTGTCTCCACTGCGAGCGCCGCAAACTCATAGTCCTTTAAAGGAGAAGAGTATTTGCGGCGCTTGAGAACTTATTGTTCTTAAATATGTAATTCATTATTCACTTTATTATTATCTCCTTTATTTATTTACATCCTTAGTTTAGGTTTAACAATAATTATATAAAGTAAAATACAAAAAGGTACAAACAAAATAAAAAAATATTGAAAAACCTAACCTAGTTTGCCGCCGGTGGCGGAGCAGGGCGCAAGCTACCGGTGGTCAGTCAGGGACGCAAATTGAGGAACCTTTATTATTATTATTATTAGCCTATTCTGTCCCACTGCTAAGCAAAGGCCTCCCCCCGATACTTCCACTGCTCTCTGTCCCCTTCATATAAGGGCCAGTCCTTCAAGAAGTAGCCCAGTTCATCCCACCATCGCCGTCTAGGTCTGCCAGGTCGCCTTCTCGAGTTGGTGGAACTCACTCACTTTAACTGTACATACATTTTCATAGTTCAAACCCATGATCCACGCTCGCTTTTTACATAATCGTTAACTCACTGGTAATGGAATCGGGTCTTAGGTGTCTGAAATCTATACACAATTTTTGTTAACATTACACCATCTTATTGTATTATACATAGTTCGCGCACCGAAGCACATCCGTATGTTATACTAAATACGAGTATTTCTAGGTGCGAAGGGCCTTATCTTATTACTAAGTGGGTCCGCAGACTTACAATACGGTATTTGACTATTTTATATATGTTTAATAAATTAAAACTAAACAATGCCTGTTATCGAATAGAAAAACAATTTTTAAGCTAGCTTTACAAATAACAAAGTTATAAAGGTTTGAAATTCAAGATTAGACAGAGAAAGACATACTGGCATGTGATGTCACACGCCAGTACCGCCATACTTGCTGCATAGAGAAAAGCGTTTGAGAAAGAGACAGGTATATATAGATTTTTCAAAAAATCACAATAAATCCAGTTTTCAACCGATTTAAATTTTCCCTTCGCTAAACACTATCTGTTTATCTAAATTTTCATAATAATATTAAGATATGGCAAAATCAGGAGTTGTCAAATACCGTATTTCAAGTTGGCCAACTAAATTGTAATAAACCAGTAAATTTATTATATCCCGCACATTTGTCCAACTAAATGACTACTGTATTGGTATACAGTGCAATTTTGTTGGCCAACTTGAAATTAGACGTACAATACAATACAATACAAAGACTCTTTATTGTACACCAGACATAGTAAGCGATACAGAAAACAGATACACAGAAAAAATATTACAAGGTGAGCAATAGGCGGCCTTATCGCTTAAGAGCGACGTAGTTATGCAAACAAGAAGCAATCCACACCTCCCCCAAAGTTTAGATAAGTATGCAACAAGTTAATGAAATGCACCTTCTATCAACTCGATAGAGTGCATTTTAGTAACTTGATGCATACTTATCTCAATTTTGGGGGAAGGTGTGGGTTAGTTCCTGTTTGCACAACTACGTCTAATTGTAAGTCTGCGGCAGCTCTAAGGCACTCCTGTCTGTCCGTCCGTCTGTCAGTCATGTGACTTTCTCTTAACCATGCTAACTAGATATACATTCAAAGAGTGTATCTCATTATAGCTTCTATAAAGTAAAATTAAGTTATAAAAATACCTTGCAAGTAACGTGTCGTTATATTTCTTAACGATGACAAAAGGCTAGTTCCCTAAACAAAAAAAATAATTTCAGTTACAATTATTGGCACGAATTTTTTCTTTTGTTAAGTAAACAAAGAATTATGAAGATACTAAGTAGCCGTTACCCGCGACTGAACTTTACGAGCATTTTTTTTTATCTTTTTATCGCCAAAGGAATAAAACATATTATGTCCAATATTTTCTGACAATCTAATTGATGGACTAAGGGGCTGTTTGATTAACCATTGATTAATTTTAATTGACCGATAAATGTGATGCCGTCTCCGTCTATTCGAACAAAACAAACAGAGGCGGCATCACATTTATCCGCTAGTTAAATTTAATCAATGGATGCCGGATGGTGAAACAGGGGGGTTAATATTTTAGAATATTTTTTAGGCCTAAATTTTCTCGCGCCTTAACTGAAACTTCGTCATCAACGCTATTTAATTCCTCAGGTGCTGTTGTCGGACCCCGACGCGGAGCTGTCGAGTTGGCCGCTGGAGCTGGTCGCACTGCGGGATAAAATACACGACACGAGACCGCAGGAGAAAGAGGTTAGTCCATGACTGTAAAATACCTACATACTGTACAGCCAATCCATTTGATTCCTGACCCACCGTCGAACGTTAAAGTCAAATCGAAAATACAAACTGAGACATGGGTGCACAGAAAAACCAGAAAAAGAGACCAGCACTGGGAATCGAACCCAGGTCCTCAGCATTCCGTGCTGCGCGCTATAACCCCTACACCACTGCTGGACCCCTTCCCTTCCCCTTTTTCTGTGCATCCATGTCTCAGTTTGTATTTTCGATTTGCGGTGCATAAAGTCATGGCAATGAAGTTCCCATGAACAGCGCAACATGTGTGTAGATCAAACATTTCAATCGCCGCGCCGATCCGATAACGGTTGAGATTAGCGGCTCAATCGACACGTGTTTCGCGCGGTTGTATCGTCTACTTGTTCAGAAGTTGGCATCACAAGTATAAGAGTATTTATTTTTATAACAAATCAAAATAACTAAAATAACTAAACAAACCAAAATTTTACAAAACTAAAAATTGTATTCACCAACATAACATACTCACTCACACAAGCACACACACACACACACACACACACACACACACACACACACACACGTACGCACGCACGCACGCACAGCAAAATTTATACAAATAAACAAAAAAAAATGATTAAGCAGGTGCATGTGGTAGAACCTTGTGCAAGGTCCGCCCGGATTGCTACCACCATCTTGCTCGCTAATCCTGCCGTGAAGCAGCAGTGCTTGCACTGTTCTGTTTCGGCGTGGAGAGTAAGACAGCCGGTGAAATTACTGGCACTTGAGGTATCCCATCTTAAGCCTCTAGGTTGGCAACGCATCTGCAATACTCCTGGTGTTACAGATGTTTATGGGCGGTGGTGATTTCTTACCATCAGGAGACCCACTTGCACTCATGTCGAGCTAAACTCAATTTAAGACGTGAGTTATCCGTTACAATATCATTTATGAGTCAGTCACAGTGAGTTCAGTGAGTCTCACGGTAGTTTCATGTTCAGTATTCTATATATACTAATTAAAAATTCACCCATGTTGAACTTGAACTTGTTTGAACTAGTTCTACAAGTTGTACTCCTACTAGTAGTATTTATAAATGCTAAAGTTTGTAAGTACTTTAAAGCTAGTGACAGTTTACCATTTGCCACAGATAATAATTAAAATAATATTGATAACATACATACAGAATATGAAATAAGCATTGGTGTGACAGAAATAAATTAAACTCCGGCGCCATCAACCAAAATACTTTCAATAAATAATTAAAACAAGTACTGAATGATAAAATATCGAAATTGATCTGTAATAATTGACTTTTTATAAAAAAAGTAGTCAAAAGCATTGGTGCTGTAGACAATCCCAATTCCCATACCAATAGATTGACAAAGCGCTATAAATACCCCAAATGCCGTATCCGTGAGTAAACGCTCTTTTACGCGCCGTAAATCACGACAGTCAATCGTGTTCATTGCTTTTTCGCCGGCTATTCTTGATGGTAACGTGTTTAATTGTTTTTAAAGTTTCAGGAATTATTCCTTGGGGAATGGTTTTTGAAGATGGCTGTTTGATGGTAAACGGGAAGTAGTTGTTAAAATGGTTCGGCATAATGAGACTGTCACAAAATTGCTATGTTATCGTTTTTTTTAAATATTGGACACTTGACAACAATTATTGACCTAGATCTAAAGTAGCAAAGCTTGTGCTATGGGTACAGGCGACGTATAAATTTACTTAAATAGACTGATATATACTTAAATACATATTAAACACCCAAGACTCGAGAATAAACATTTGTATTTTTCATACAAATATGCATTTGCCCCGACCGGGGATCGAACCCACAACCTCAAGCTTCGTACTCAGGTTCTCTAGTATTTAGTGAACAGAAGAGAACCAATAATCAATATTTTTTAATACGAGCTTTATTTTTGCCGACTGTATTTACATCGTTATCCACACTACATTTCTATACTGAATTCGACGCCATTAACCATTAAAGAGTTCCGTCCTGGGCACTGGCAGACGGACAGACAGAAGCGTAGTTATAGGGATTCCATTGACTACCTTTGGGTACGGAACCCTAACTAGAGCCATGCCCCTAATTCCCTCCCCGAATATTCGACCTTTCCTAAACCGCGCTTCGCGGGCGCGGGTGACTGAACTGCGTCTATTTTTACCACTTAACATTTATTAGCCGTGCGGCGCCGGCGCAGCGGCGTCAACTGCGAAAAGTGCATACAAACTTCGATTGGATGCACTGATAAATGGTAACTACAACTGCGTTTCACTAATAAAGAAAGAATTTGAACACCCTTAATTATATTCACATACAATACAAGATTAATGTTTTGTTTCAAAGCCTCAAATCGGGTTTTTTATGGCATATCACATAGCAAACATGGATGGTTAATTATGTAAATAACTGAACAAATGAAAGTAGTTTGTGAACCGAGAGTAGAATCGATTACAATATACTTTTGAAAAGGTTGTGTGTTTATCCAAATCGTTTTTTTACTGTGCCCGGTCTAAAAGTTGCGAATACATACGCCGATTACATGTCTTAGCGGGGTTGTATACTATTTAGAAATATTAATCGTTAATTAGTCGATCATTATTATTATTATTATTCTGTCAGTTTGATTTTCTTCTAAAAACGGCTAAACGCAACTGACAAGTACAAATTATGATTGTAGAGTTATAATCAAGTAGAACTGCGGACTTAGCAAAACATAGGAATATATTTTTTTAATAATTAATTTATTTGATAATCATCATCAGCCTACAGCAGTCCACTGCTGGACATAGGCCTCTTCCATGGCGCGCCACAACACTCTGTCTTCAGCCCCTCGTATCCATCCGCCGCCAGCGATCCGCTTAAGGTCATCCGTCCACCGTGCCTCAGGACGCCCTACACTACGTTTTCCCGTCCGTGGTCTCCATTCGAGACCCGTCTGCTCCACCGTTCATCGGTCCTGCGACAGACAGAGCAGACAGTTTTTGATAATAAAAGCAATAATTTAGTCATAAAAAACGACGATTCTGCCATACATTTTGTATGGCAATAGCAGTCTGTGACGTCGGTTATTTACCAACTCGAGGGGCTAACTATTTATTTGTTTTAAACATACATACATACATAAAATCACGCCTCTTTCCCAACGGGGTAGGCAGAGACTACATCCTTCCACTTGCTACGCTTCTGGCATACAACTCTCGCTTCCTCTACATTCATCAATCTTTTCATGCATGCACGTCGGTTTAGAGTACTCCTGACCCGACCTTTCTTCAGAACGGCCCCGATTTGATCGTGGTACGTTCGTCTAGGCCTTCCTCTTCCAACGTTCCCATTCACGCACGTCTTATAGATCTGCTTAGTCAATACAATGCAATACAATACAAAGACTCTTTATTGTACACCAGACATAGTAAGCGATACAGAAAGCAGATACACAGAAAAAAATATTACAAGGTGAGCAATAGGCGGCCTTATCGCTTAAGAGCGACCTCTTCCAGGCAACCTTTTTTACAGAAAGAAGGAAGGACTAGTCAATCTGTTTTCATTTGTTTTAAAGCTTCTAAAAATCCTAATTTTGCAGTTAATTGAATTTATTTTTGTGTTTTGATCATGAAAATACCGTGAGACTCAGTCATATTAAATATATTGACCCGGATAACTCACGTCTGCTGAGTCGTCTTTAGTGCTAGCGGTACGCCAAAAAAAAGCTGCACATTGTGTTAAAAGCATGAAAATCGGAACGATTGATCTTTAGGCCATACGAATCAATTTGACCCGTAGCACGAAAAAAAAGGAGAGGAGTTATGACGTCATCTTTTTTTGTATGGAAAAAAGTTTTTTTTTTGTTCTGAAACCTATCGTGTATCACATCATTTTTTTTAAATTAAAATTAAAATAATTTTCAAAACATACCAAGTTTGGCCTCCTCCAGTTATGATACGGTTGAGTAATTATTTGTAAAATATACCTAAACTGATATGTAATAGCCTCATATCCAACCCCAAGAAAGCAATTTTACGACGAACAAAATTACGTTCTTTATTCTTATAAAATAAATTACATGATCACTACTTTTTTTTAAACGTAGCTCTTGCTGACGTGACAACTGTCATGTCACAGATCCGCTTCTCTTTATCCCTTTCAAGGGAAGCCTTAAGTTCAATCTTACAGACTGGCTAAAACCAAAAAGTCGTTTCTGGAAATGGCATAGGTTTTTGTTTTTATAACAAAATATTACTGATCAAACAGATAGAAAATTGAAATCTATTGTCTAGAAGACATTAATATCTAAGGCGTACTTGTATTATGAAATTATGTTGGGAAATGAAATAAAAGTCAGAAATAGTGAAAGCTGCATAAGATACGAGTAAGATAATGTGAGTTTCATGTTATTTTTACTAGTCTCTTCCTTATTTTGTATAGTTAACTACAAAGATATCAAAGTCAAAGTTATAGAATTACATAGACGACCTTCATGTTAAGTTAATACAGTCGTGTAGACATATTTTGTGTTGACTGTACCCACATCTCGTCACCATGACTTAGTCATGCCATGTGTTACCGTCATTATCAATTAAGGTCGATGACCCCGTCATTTTCCTAATCACCAGTCACAATTAAATAATTAGTTTACTTCCTCGTAAATCATTGCTTAATTGGTAATTGTTGGGAACTTTTTTCTATAACAACCGATAAAGTGGATGGTTGTTTAATGTTTAAACAAACAATTGGTTGTTTTCTTCGTTCAATAAGCTAGTTTCATTCCATTTAAAGATAAGTGACTTCATTTATCTTTTACATAATTATTTATGTAAGAACGCCTGATTTTATATATATTTTTTTACAAGTTATTGTTATTACTTAACTTGCCCCGTTTGTTGTTTATGGTTTTTGACAGTTGACAAAATAAGTAAAACAAAACATTTTTTGCTGTCAACTTTTTGGTGACTGTAATTTGGTGTACATATTTATGTTGGATCACAATGCAAGTACAGTCAACAAAAAGTAGTCAGCAAAGAATATTTTTTTATCACAAACTTATTTTGTCGGACAATACACTATAATTCCAAGCATCATACAGGTTATTGGGCACGCTGGGTTTCAAGTGCAATCGCAAAATATTCAGATCTGGTACAAATAACTTCATTTCGAAGGACCCTTTAATAACAGCACAGTACAGTTATTGAAAGCATTTCGTAACACTATTAGCAGGTCGTGCGCACCTAATTGTACATGCGCACTCCAATGCATCGCGGATGCTTTTTAATTCAATTACGACTGCAACATGACATACGCCAGAGCCGGCATCTCAGGCACTTGTCTCACCGCCAGCGAGGAAACGATTGGCTATCAACTATTTTCTCGCTCAAGAAACGAACAAAAGATAGAAGATCCTGTGTGAGTAAAAGAGACACATACATTAATAGTTGATCGCTGGCTGTTCACACTGTCGGCGAGAACTCGCTCTTATATCTTTTGTCGCAGCGACAAGAGCTATAAAACTCGCTGAGCTATAGATACTCGCTCAGCGACAAGCATTTTATAAAACATAACCTTTTCACTCCGCATCAGTTTGGATTCAGAAGAGGCAAGGATACATCAGGTGCTGTTATTAACTTAGTGAGTGAAATAATGTCTGCATTAAATCAAGGTGCCAAGTGCGGCGGGGTGTTCTGTGATCTTACAAAGGCATTCGATTGTGTGAATCACGGAATACTTCTCGACAAACTGGAATTCTACGGCATACGTGGCACAGCTCTGAACCTATTAAGATCGTATTTAACTGACCGTACCCAGTATGTTGAGATAGCTGGACATAGTTTGGATGGTAATACAATTTCTGATGAAGGCGTTTTAACGTGTGGAGTGCCTCAAGGTTCGGTGCTGGGACCGCTTCTGTTTGTGGTCTTCATTAATGACCTGCCAGATTGTCTTTCTTGTGGTACACCTTATCTTTATGCTGACGATACTAGCATAGTTCTTATGGCAGATAGCTTTGACGAATTTAATGAAAAGGCTCTCACATGTTGGACGGATCTCACTAGTTGGTTTTCTAAGAACGGATTAGTCATTAATTGTGAGAAAAGCTTCTACATGTTATTTCGTCGCAGTATTAATAGTAGTGATTTTCAGTGTAATCTGCCTATACAGAAATCAGACTGTGTGCGATTTTTAGGCGTTGAACTTGATCCATATCTACGGTGGAATAACCAAATAAACAAAGTTCAAAAAAGACTGGCTAGCGCTTGCTACACAATGAGGACTCTAATGAAAACTAGTGATAAGAAAACTTTATTGATTATTTATTACTCATACTTTGAAAGCATATTACGTTACTGTGTCGAAGTTTGGGGCAATGCCAGTAAAATTAATTCCATCCTGCTTATGCAAAAAAAAGCTATTAGAATAATTGAAGGCTGTAAACGGGTACCAGTGACCCATAGACGGATGTTTGTAGAAAATAAGATCCTTACCATTGTGTCATTGTACTTGTATCGCATTTGCCTGTATGTTCATAAAAACATTAATAAGTTCCCAAAAGCCAGACAATGTCTTAGCCACAACCTAAGAGAAACAAAAAGATTAACTAAAGTTAAGGCCCACTTCAGTCACTTTAATAAAAGCATAAACAATAACGCCATAAAGGTATATAATAATTTAAACGATGACATAAAAGACTGTCGCGATGCAAGTACATTTGACAGAAAACTGAAGCTATATTTTTTGGACAGACCTTATTATACAATTGACGAATATTTTGCAAAGGCACTAGATTAGACATAATAGAATTCCTTATTTAATTATTAATATATTTCTATTTAAATTGACATTCAGTATTTTTGACATTATTTCTTTTAAATTATTTAATTTAATTTATTAATAAAACTTTGAATGATCAAGTGCTGCTGTAAACAATAACTTCAACTATATGTATATCGTATTGTAAATTCTAATTTTAACCGACTTCAATTTATATATATTTGCATGTATACTTATGTACATAATATGGCAAATAAATGATTATGATTATGATTATGATTATGACATATCTAGACTATATAGACACTCGCTAGCTATAGACACTCGCTCGCAGCCGAGCGACAAAACTACACTCGCTTCTCGCTGCTCGCCCACTCGTTTCTAGTTACTCGCTCTACTCGCTTCTCGCTCATCGTCGGCGGTGGACAAGTGCCTCACTGGGTCAGAAAAGTATGGTTTGCGCGATAATGTAATGAGTGCTTCCGCGTTGCGAAGTCGACTAATAAGTTTTAAGATTAAATTATAAACGGCCGTATCTCAAAGTTTTTAAGTCTATTTATATTAGTGTTTTGTCTCGTAAATTTAATGAGAATATGAAACAAAACACTAATATTATTAGACTAATAGGTTTACTGACAGTAAGTTCAAATGGATAGTCGTCCACTTGGAACAAGCAAAATGCAAACGAAATGAGGAAAAATCAAACTGACGGATAAACCTCACGGTTACGGGACGGTTAAATTCAAACCCTTCTTAAAGGCTCAATTATTTTTATAACTAAATACCGCCCTTTTAGGTGTAAATATTATTATTTTTTACAAAAAAATATATTTATTTTGCCATCCGATTTTGTATTCGAACCTACCCACAGTGATAAACACAAAGATAGGCAGCAAGTGTAAAGGGTTGGGCTGTAAATCAGCGCTGTGTGCATGCGCACTTTGTGTGCGTCCACAGCATACGCTGATCCCAATCCATTTATCACACTTAGTTAGCACTTTCAGGAAAATATCTTCCGTTTGTTAATAATGTTTATGTTGCTCTAAGTGTGTTAATAAAGGATTATTCTATTATATTCTATTCTAAACGGCCAGTGTTAAACTCTGGAAATGATTCTAAATAGTATATAACCTCGCCAAAACATTTAATTGGCGAATGCTGCGTTCCTAACTTTTAGACTGAGCACAGTAAAAAAGGGATTTAAAAAAAAACAACCTGCTTTAAAGTAAAATGTAATCGATTCTACTCTAGATTCCGAGCAAACTACATATTTACAGATTTGTAGTTATTCAATACCTTCCAGGTAAGCAGGGCAGGCGGGAATAAGTGGCTCCGAAGCGGTAACGTTTCGTGTGCCCTGTCTGCCCCATTTGGGAATACAGGCCTGATGTTTGTGTGTAGATAAGCAGGGCTACTACGAAATTCGAAAATCGAACCCGCCGAAACTTATATTACTTAAAGACGAGAGTGAGAGGAACGGTACGATACGAACTTCGATTTTCGTAGTAGCCCTGAAGGTTTAGTCAGGAGACCCGTCGCATTGTGTGTTCCGTATTAAAAATTTACGCCATCATTATTTAAGGTAACATGCGTTTATGGTGTCTTACTAAACTGGCTAATGAAAGGTTTAATGAATGCATAAAAAATCAAATATGTACGCGGAAGTAGCCCCGTAAGGCGCCATAAGGAAACCGGACCGTTACGCTGACCGTTTTTGTTATAACCTCACTGAACTTAAACGGCGTAAACAGTTTCATAACATTCACGAGACGTGGAGCGTTACAGTATGTTACCGTATGTGTTATGCAGGTTTATGAGACTTAGCAATCATGTGAAGCGTTACAATGCGTTACCGTGTTTGTTATGCAGGTGTTTTATTTACGAGACATAGCAGTAATGTGAAGCGTTGCGATGTGTTGCCGTGTTTGCTATGCAGTTGTTTCTTAACATAATTAACTGAGGGTTGATTTTTGAAGTCACATCTGCGAAAATATAACTGAAAAGTAAGACAAGACACCCGAGAATAATTCATACGACACCTTCGCCTATCACCTGCGATACTAGCATTGGGTTAAAAACTATAAAAAATCCATTAATGTTATGACGTGTAAAAGTTTGTATGTGTGTTTGTCACTCTTTCACGCTAAAACGGCTAAATTTATTTGGACAAAATTTGCTATTTACATAGCTCATCATCATCCCAGCCTTATATACGTCCCACTGGTGGACACAAACCTCTCAGAATGGGCTAGGGTCGTAGTTCCCCCGCGGCTCCAGTGCGGATTGGGAACTTCACACACTATTGAATTGCTTCCCAGATTTGTGCCTATTTCACGATGTTTTCCTCCACCGTAAAGCTCGAGGTCAAATTTCGCATTCGAAAAAACTCCTAACTTTTCGCTCGGGTAGGACTGTTTACGTCGTATAATAAGCTTAGTGAAGCCATATTGTTGTTATAACCGTTTTCAGGAATGTGGCGTTACAGCCGAGCGCATAAAATGCGCCGACATGCATTATGACCGTCTATAAACATCTCTAAATAATATCGGTTTACAGGAAGTGTTTCTATTTGGAAAGTAGACTTTAAAATGTACACCATAAAGTCTATTCCGATATGAAACAGCAGTAAGAATGCAATGAAAAACGCAGCTGAAACATTTCGCTGTTGGCTTTAGTCCGTCAAATTACGAAAAGTAGTTCGTGATTTTTGTAGGATAGAGATGATTAATAGTCAGTCAAAAGAAATATACATAATAACTTATCAGTCTTATCACTATTATCTAGTTTTGTTGATTTTGAAAACAAAACTTTATTTTATGTACATGCTTTTTTGGTTGTGGCTGTTGGCCCTTGATTACCTTAGTCTTAGACTTAGACGAAGATTTCACTATAGCGTAAAAAAAAAAAAATGCCGCCTAGATGCAACTTATCCGCTCACATATTGCTAGGGAACTACCAACAAAAAGTTTTTCAGTGTATTTTTTGTATATGTAATCCTTATTTTTATTATGTAAATGTAAAGTTAAGACTGAATTTGCTGTTGTACTTCTCGCGCTCACTATGTATTCACTCTCTCGGAATTGGTATACCTGCGCGACAGGCCTCGTTTAGTGTAGGAGCCCGTGTCAGTACTTAATCACGAAAAAAGTGGAAGAAAAGTGTGAGCCAGTGAAAATGTATTGTGTGTGTGTTCGTTCATGAACTTGCTACTATTGTTATTCACTGTTTTTTATTCTTTTGCAAGAATGTTTGTTTGTTCTTTCCATGTATCAGCCCTTACTTAAATGCTTTGAATTTTGAGTTGAACTCTATTCATTCATATAGCAACATAAGAGTGTTGACAGGCAACTAGAGTTGCCAAAAGCATGTGAGTGGATATGAAGTTTACTAGTATGGCAAGTGATTTTTTGAGAGCAGTGTGTTTGAAGAAACTCTTCGGCTTTGTTATATTAAATAGTTATACATAGGTTACAGAACTTACAGACTCCATCTCCATTTTAGACGACCAGATGGCCTAGTGGTTAGAGAACCTGACTACGAAGCTTGAGGTCCCGGGTTCGATTCCCGTGTCGGGGCAGATATTTGTATGAAAAATACGAATGCTTGTTCTCGGGTCTTGGGTGTTTACTATGTATTTAAGTATGTATCTATCTATATAATTATATTTATCCGTTGCTTAGTACCCATAACACAAGCTTTGCTAAGCTTACTTTGGGACTAGGTCAATTGGTGTGAATTGTCCCGTGATATTTATTTTATTTATTTATTTATTTTATAGTACTGTTGATATTTAGTTGATGATTGATAATTGGGAACTTCGCACGCACCATTGAATCGCTTCGCAGGTCTGTGCAGGTTTCCTCACGATGTTTTCCTTCACCGCAAAGCTCGTGGTCAATTTCAAATGTAATTCCGCACATGAATTTCGAAAAATTCAGAGGTGCGAGCCGGGGTTTGAACCCACGACCCTCTGCTTGAGAGGCGATAGGTCAAACCACTAGGCCACCACGGCTTATCCGCACTGGGCCCGCGTGGGAACTATGGCCCAAGCCCTCTTGTTCTGAGAGGAGGCCTGTGCCCAGCAGTGGGACGTATATAGGCTGGGATGATGATGATGATGATGATGATGATTGATAATTAAATCATGTCGGGACATGACATTGAAATCCTTTTCATTCGTAGCCCCATCATACATTATTGAATAAATGTACAGAGCAATTTTGCTATTAAGGTATCGTTTTGTGCCGAGGCCTGCCAAACTTTTTACCTATACAAGCTCTGGTTTGTATGTATGTATGTATGTATGTAAACTCTTTATTGTACAATATAAGTAAACAAACACAGATGACAAACAATGAAATACATGTACAAAGGCGAACTTATCCCTTTAAGGGATCTACCAGTCAACCTTTGAGTGGATGAGAGGAGCTGGTTTAATAGCAGCGACAATTCTTCTAGCCATTTAGTAATCCGCATTCTAGTTTATCCGCGGATCTTCTCATTTATGATTTAGGTACTATGTTTCATAACTCATTGATAAATTTTAAATGACAGATATCTGTAATGTCGTCTCTGTTTGTGTTGTCCGAATAAAAGGAGACGGCATCACATTTATCTTTCGCATAAAATAAAATAAAAGTCGATAACCTCGTATAGTAGAAAAGAACAGAACAAATATAAGGCAGCCGTCAAGCAGAAGATCGTGGGTTCATATCCGTGCTGTTCGAAATTCATGTGTGAAATTTACCCCGAGCTTTATAGGTACATGGTGAAAAAGCCTGTATAAACCTGCGAAGGAATTCAATGGTGTTTTCACTGGGCCCTCGTGGACATAAAACGCGTCACACGCGTCACTCTCTGGCCCATAAACTAACTCTATGCCAAAAATCACGTCAATCCGTCGCTACGTTTCGACATGAAAGACGAACAAACATACACAAACACACACACACTTGTATTATTTTTGCACTTTTTTACGGAGCACTTCGGCATGTTGATACGATAACGAAGCACGCGTTACTGACAGTGCAACTGTGCTTAGAAGGTGTTTAAGCACAGTTGTAGCAAGACACATTTTAAGTGTTAGCGGGGTTGTAATATAAGGAGATGGTACGTGGTGGTCAATAAGACGATAGCTGTAGGTGTGCGTAAAGAGAACCTTTTTTAAAAGTGCATCTTAGTTATATAGAGTTGGTTTATCGCTGATACAAGCAATACTTATGCGTTTATGTAGCAGTAATCTATTGTGTTACCGCTAAACACTAAAAGTGACCAATTGCCATCTAAGGTATTTTAAATCGATGACTACTCGTAAACGTGATGTGTTACTTAACTCATGCTTCTATGACTCTGAGTTGCCTAGCAAAAATATTCAGTTCACGCCACTGGTACAGGTGACAAGTTGTCGTTCAGTTGTCATTTCTAAGGAAGCCTTTGTTTGGGAGTGGGACACTGTGTAACAGTATAAAAAACCGTTCTCAGTTTAGCTATAACTTGTCTTTGCTGCTTGCCGCAGTTGCCACCCACAGAGCTCAATTACCCGGTCTTCATTAAGCTAGTTGCTGGTTCAAGTTAATCTTTCTATTAATTCGACTCCCCTCGCACGAGGCAGGATGTCGCTCAGGTTGAGTCTATATCGGGATTTGACGAAAAGAGCGCCAGGAGGATAACATATAGGGCTACGTGGGATGTGATGGGAGAGATTGATTTTATGGAATAGGGAATAAGTAAGATATGCACGTTTTAAATTGTAGGTTAAACAGTGATTCGACGTGGACTATGTCGTCATATGCCGCTTAGACGTCCAGGTAGCCCAGCCAGTGGTTAGAGAACCTGACTATGAAGCTTGAGGTCTCAGATTCGATCCCCGGTCGGGGCAGAGATTTGTATGAGAAATACGAATGTTTGTTCACAAGTCTTGGGTGTTTAATATGTATTTAAGTATCATCATCATCATCTTCCCAGCCTATATACGTCCCACTGCTGGGCACAGGCCTCCTCTCAGAACAAGAGGGCTTGGGCCATAGTTCCCACGCGGGCCCAGTGCGGATTGGGAACTTCACACACACCATTGAATTGCTTCGCAGGTTTGTGCAGGTTTCCTCACGATGTTTTTCCTTCACCGCAAAGCTCGTGGTAAATTTCAAATGTAACTCCGCACATGAATTTCGAAAAACTCAGAGGTGCGAGCCGGGGTTTGAACCCACGACCCTCTGCTTGAGAGGCGATAGGTCAAACCACTAGGCCACCACGGCTTCTCATTTAAGTATATATCTATTTAAGTATGTTTAACCGTTGCCCAGTGAACGTTCTGTTGCGCTCTGGGACTCCAAGAGAACTACGGTCAAACGTACGATTGTAATGTGGTAGGAGGCCTGTGCCCTGTGGGCCTACACCGAAATTCGAAAATCGAAGTTCGTGTCGTGCGGTCCCTCTGACACTTATACTATTTAATACGAGAGTGAGAGGGACGGTACGATACGAACTTCGATTTTCGAATTTCGGAGTAGGCCCTCTGCAATGAGACGTACACGGGCCAAGATGAATAAAGCACTTATCCCACCGCCGTCGCAATTGTTTTTACTAGCCTTAGGGCCTGTTTCACCACCTATGGATAAATTTTATTTGGCACGATAAATGTGATGCCGTCTCCGTCTATTCGGACAAAACAAACAGAGATGGCATCATAAATATCTGTCAAATCAAATTTATTAATGAATGGTGAAGCAGGGGGTTAAAGTTGTACAATATCTGACTCATTCTTGAGATACTAAACCAAGCGACAACCCTATAGCAAAGTCGCGTAGATCCGTATCATATATTATAGCCGCGACTCCTTGTGAATCCGTCGCGAGCCCCGAAATAGCCATCAACTCGTTGCATTTGGACGCCCCAGTTCTAGAAATCCATATTTACTTGTTACTGGATCACATAATTTTATAAGAGGGCATTCAAAGCGACGAATTAGGGCAACGGATGGATTATGATCATGTAAAGTAAGGATCAGAAATGCCACACAGGAAACTGTCTGAACTATCGCAATTAGCAAATTGTACACAAAAGAGACGTGTTTTATAATAATTTGCTAAACATTTTTATACTGGCTTTTTTGTTGACTTTTGCTTTGTGATGTAATCTACATGAGTATATTATACACCAAATATCAAGTCAATCCGACTACTGGAAGTAGATCAAAACTAACTTGCAAGATTTGAAACAAACAATGCAAAAAATTGCAATGTATCTTGTATTTATGTGCGGGTCAAATCTTGCAAGTTAAATTTGACCCACGTCTAGTTGTCGGATTGTCTTGAAATTTGCGTGACAGTACAATAATAATAATAGTGACATTCTGGTAGTCCGGCCAGGATCGTCTCCGCAGGATGGAACTCTTCAACAGTTAATGGCATCGACTTGAAATTAAGTATGCAAATGTAGTTTGGGTGACAATGCAAGTACAGTCAGCAAAAAAGCTTTTATTAAAAATGAAACTTTTACCAAAAACTTATTTTTATTGTTTTCCTCATACTAAATGTAATTAACCGTTAGACTTCAATCTAGATCTAGAACCATTGACATTTGATTTTTAAATGCGAGATACCTAGGTCAACATACACACATACAACTTATCTTTTGCGTTCATAATATTTCAGGAGTCCATTCAAAATACTGAACCACAGAATAACTAATAGTACTACCGTAGACCTACTGATCTACTGATCGAATAATAGAACTACTTTACTCCAGTTGTAGATATACTAACCAGACCAGATGTCAGCGTAAGTGTCACAAGCAAACTGTCAATCTCCACCTGTAACTTAAAGCTTAATGTCGGTCGGCCAGTCGTTCAAACGTTTAACGTTTGCTACGAATCTCCTGAACATAAATATGTATCTGAAGTCGCAGTAGTATTAGAAGCAGTAGGTAGAAAATTAATTCCTTACTACTGTCCTTTGTTTAGGTTGCCTGGAAGAGATCGCTCTGAAGCGATAAGGCCGCCTATTGCTTACCTTAGAAAATCTCTACTCTATATACATACCTGTGTTTTATATACTGCTTACTGTGTTAGTGTGCAATAAAGAGTTATTGTATTGTATTGTAGATAAAACATGAGCTCTTTGTAAAAAATACTAGTCAAGTGCTTGTCGCACTTACGCATCGAGAGTTCCGTACAAACTTTTAGGCATGGGATTTTAGGTATATTTATTTTAGATTTATATTATATGTACGATATAATTATGTATGTATTCGTAGATGTATTTCTTTTACGTTTTAATTTTCTAATCTATTTTTGATGCACCACCTGTTGTAAACTAGTCCTTACTTCTTTCTGTAAAAAAGGTTGCCTGGAAGAGATCGCTCTTAAGCGATAAGGCCGCCTATTGCTCACCTTGTAATTTTTTACTCTGTGTATCTGTTTTCTGTATCGCTTACTATGTCTGTTGTACAATAAAGAGTCTTTGTATTGTATTGTATTGTATTGTATGACAAAATATGCGCAACGGCCGTGTCTACGAATATCTAGAATATTATGTGAGTCCTGATTATTGAATGTGGGATAATTTTAACTGACTTCAAGAAAAAATATGATTTATAAATAATATATGTTTGTTAGTAAAACATACGTAATTATTAACACTGTCACTAAATTTTAAATTCATAGGGCAAAGGGAAGTAAACAATTTTTTGGGAACAATGTTTTGTAAAGAAAAAAAAAACTGATTGTGGTGGGTTCTCATTCCCTTTTTATCCGATATTTTTTAAAAAAAAAAAAAACAGTATTTATCTACTCAATGAGATCTAAACAACACAATACCATACTCAATGCAGACCCATCCAAAGCCTACCAGTTGTTTTGGTGTGACACTACACAAATTCGCATTTACAACACATGCAGGATTGTTTCCCTACTGTTCCCATATATACTGTAGTAACCACAGGATCGACAGCAAAAAAACCGAACGCGTAACGCCTGTAAACAAACATCCTCTCCTCCCTCAGTGCAACCGCGACCGGCGCCCGCGACGCACGGTCTTGCGTCACGGGACCGACCAATCACGTTTCGCGAAATCCAATTCAAATAGTGCCGTTCCAAGTGACGGTTTTTAATTTAGCCGACCATTGACGCTGTGCAATTGTCAGTTGTTTTTCGAATGTTTGCAACGTTCCTTTTTATAGTGATGTGACGAATGAGATATTTTTGGCATATTTATTTATGTTGCATCTATGTTTTTTGTTTCATGTTTGGTTTATTGTGGTTTCTTTCTTTGGTTCGCTAGTTTTGTTTGTAATAGAATTCAAAAAGAAGGTTCTCTATTCGTTTATGTTTTACACGGCTGCCCAAAGAAAAGGAGTATTGTTTTCAAGGTTTATTTATGTATTTATGCGAGTTTCTTCCACTGTAACTTGCGAGCAGCGCAACTGATTTTGATGATTAAGGTATCATTAGATTTCTTAAGTCGTATGTCATGGGTTATGATGAATTCTTTATTTGTTTTGAAGACATTTTTTATTTTTCGTTCGTCCCCATTTAAATTTGAAGAAAAAGTACCATCCCTGACCCTGTGGTTGTTTAAGGCGTTTTTTTTGTTAAAATTATGTGGCTCATTGAATTTAAAAAGACTTTTGTTTATTTTCACGCAGCGTTTCGATCTCGAAATGGTCTCCATCACGTTCCCCCATGATTTTGACACAATGGCGTCCACGCTCCATAAAATGAATCAAAGCACTATAACTATAAATCACATTAACCCTTGCGTTGATCGTAACCAGCACTTGACGTAATGGTGCTTAGAGCTTTATGATTGATTTAATCGCTCGTTGTATCGATTATTGGATCGATTATTTACAAAATAGTGCCGTGACACTTTTTTTAATGAGTCAAGTGTTCTTTGCATAGATTTACTTGAACTAAAAGCCTATTATACAGGATGTTAGGAATATCTAGGCAGATGGTTGGGTTAATTTGATTAAATACCATGGTTTTGCAATTTTTTTTTAATCAAAATGTAGTCACGCATTTCACGTGGTAATGCGTTAAAGAAAAACTTTGTGAGGAAACCTGCACACACCTGCCAAGAAATACAATGATGTGGTGGGTAATTAATGAGGTAAAGGTCGTGGTTTAATTGACGTGTGCTTAATGTCTAATGTTTAATTAATGTAATTGAATGTAAATGAATGAATAAGTCAACAGTTGTAATCGAGTAGAAATGGTTAGTGTTTGTTTTCATTCATGCAGCTGGAGGAGGGGTTGATGAACTGACTTTTATTAGTGCTTTTGTTTTTGTATCTCGTCTTAGTTCTTTATTACTAACTAGCTTGTTTCCCGCGACTCTGTCCGCGTTGAATTCGTTTTTCGGGTATGTAAGTATACCGAATTTCATCTAAATCGGTTCAGCGATTTAAACGTGAAAAGGTAACAAGCAAACTGACTACGAAGCTTGAGGTCCCGGGTTCGATTCCCGTGTCGGGGCAAATGTTTGTATGAAAAATACGAATGTTTGTTCTCGGGTCTTGGGTGTTTAATATGTATTTAAGTATGTATCTATCTATATAATTATATTTATCCGTTGCTTAGTACCCATAACACAAGCTTTGCTAAGCTTACTTTGGGACTAGGTCAATCGGTGTGAATTGTCCCGTGATTTATTGGGGCTGTGGTGGCCTAGTGGTTTGACCTATCGCCTCTCAAGCTGAGGGTCGTGGGTTCAAACCCCGGCTCGTACCTCTGAGTTCTTCGAAATTCATGTGCGGAATTACATTTGAAATTTACCACGAGCTTTGCGGTGAAGGAAAACATCGTGAGGAAACCTGCACAAACCTGCGAAGCAATTCAATGGTACGTGTGAAGTTCCCAATCCGCACTGGGCCCGCGTGGGAACTACGGCCCAAGCCCTCTCATTCTGAGAGGAGGCCTGTGCTCAGCAGTGGGACGTATATAGGCTGGGATAATGATGATGATATATATATTTATATATTATTAGTAAGATCTTAAATGTTTTTATGAGGGCTGAGAAATAGTCAAAAGATGGTTAAATGATCCCTGAAAACAATACTCTTTTTCTTTGGTAATTTGCATCATAAATTCTATTAAACTACAATTAATTAACATCTTTACAAGCCCGCTTTTATACACATACATATTATTTCACCCCGCTTTGTTTTCTTTGTGTTAAAAAAGTTCCCGATCAACTTGCGCACACGTGCATCCTGATGGCCGCACATGAGTGTTTTTTACTAATCGTCTATTTCTGTCTGTCTGTACAGCTGCCTTTGTTGTGTTACGTCCAATGGGATAGTTTTTGTACCACTTGTTAGATTTTATGGGGTCACTTTTAACTTAAACAGTGAGTACACAGTAGACTCTTCATTTACTAGCGTTAAACTACCACATCTGGCTGTTGAATTGAAATTCCGGGGTTTTCTAAATTCCCATGGAAATTTTTAAAAACTATATCTCAGATGAAACAGCCCCTAAATCTCCAGTTATCTACATACTAAAAGTCTGGCAACGCATCCGTAATTCAACTTATATTATGCGTGTCCATGGGCGACGGTTATTACTTTCCATTAGGGAACCCGCCTGCTCGATTTCTTCCTATCATATAAAAAAAATCGTCCAAATCTCTGCCATTTTGAAGTGAATGAGTAAGAGTGAATGAGAGAGTGAAGCCGTGGTGGCCTAGTGGTTTGACGCAGAGGGTTGTGGGTTCGAACCCCGGCTCGCACCTCTGAGTTTTTCGAAATTCATGTGCGGAATTACATTTGAAATTTACCACGAGCTTTGCGGTGAAGGAAAACATTGTGAGGAAACCTGCACACACCTGCGAAGCGATTCAATGGTGCGTGCGAAGTTCCCAATCCGCACTGGGCCCGCGTGGGAACTATGGCCCAAGCCCTCTTGTTCTGAGAGGAGGCCTGTGCCCAGCAGTGGGACGTATATAGGCTGGGATGATGAGTAACATGCAAACACGTACACACAAACATATTCACAAACTTTCGCATCCTACTAATATTATAAATGCGAAAGTTTGAAAGTTTGTTTATTTGTTTTTGAACCGATTTAGATGAAATTCGGTATACAGATAGTTTGCGTCCCGGGGCAGGACATAGGATAGTTTTTATCCCGGAAAATTGCACAGTTCCCGCGGGACAGTGAAAACCGAATCCTACGCGGACGGAGTCGCGAGCTAACGGCTAGTTTATAATATTAGTAGAAGTATACTTAGTTTTTTTAGCATTAGAAATAGTAAACAATATTGATAATATTGAAAAACGTTAAAAAAAAACAGTAACTTTACTTATCATCCCAAAAGTAATGTGTAAGAGATCGCTCTTAAGCGATAAGGCCGCCTATTGCTCACCTTGTAATTTTAATAATTTGTTTTCTGTATCGCTTACTATGTCTGGTGTACAATAAAGAGTCTTTGTATTGTATTGTATTGTATTGTATTGTAATGTAAATGATCATATGGCCTTGCTAATTGTTACATATTTGCTGCGAATTATTAACTCCCGACTCAAAAAGAGGGGTTTTATTTTTCAAAAGTCTTTTTCAAAAAGAGACACGTCAAGATCGCTTACCTTCATTCTAATGCTAAAAAAAATTAAGTATAGGATTAATAGAATTATTATTTGCTAATGGGTACTCAACGCTACCCTACATTTTTTGTTTTCCCTTTGATTTTCGCGTGGGTAGACAGGCTGATTCATGCAATGTGTCACCATTACGTGCCATTGCTGAGTACCTATATCTTTTCCCCTCGCAATTTGTCCAATATTATATATTTACCACATTTTGCATCAAATCTGGCCGCAGTTGTTCATAAGGTAATTTGTTAATCTACTGGTTTGAGCCGCAGTTTCCTTGTTGTTATATTGGTTGGACGTGCTATGGAATATTTTGATGCTGTGAATCTAAATTTTAGGTTGAAATGGTTGTAAATATTGACAGTGTTCGTGTGTTAGTGCATACATTGTGCGTTGAAACTTAGTGATGTGAAATGATACTGCAATTATGGTGATGTTGCGGAGGTATACGGTACGTTTTATCTTTACATTACATCATAATGTATAAACCTATTGTATAATGTTTCTCCATCGTATTTTATACGAAAAGTTCGTACAGTACGATTACTTGGAGTTAACACTTGATTTTCAACTTTGAGGTCATACAAATAAAATAGTTTTTACACAATCTGTAAACGTGGGTAGCGGTATATTAAAAATGGCTTTATTTGTATGACGTCAAAGTTGAAAATTGACTGAAGGCACGCCCATCTGTCAAGTGTTAACTCGAATTAATCGTACTGTATTTATCTTGCTTTCTCGACTAGCTTACTGCAGTTTACTGGAGCTGAACTTTTTTGACAAAATACGATGACAGTTTATTCACTACATATGTAAAGCCACTTCCCGCCGTCTGTACGCTAAGATCTTTTGAACTAAGCGACGGTTTTTTTTTAAATGTCCATGACGATTGATTAGCCAGTGTCAGGTCGATTTGATTAAGGGGATCCCATGCCCCAATGACCTTCGATCTCAATTCCTTAGTTTTCTTATGTTTTTTTTATAGCTTATTAACACCAACGGCTTTAAGCAATGTAGTATCCCATATTTACTTCAAAGTTCATTGTTTTCGAGATATTTGGCATCAAAGTTGAACAATTTTAGCGACGGATTTAAAAGGCGGTGTTAACCATCAGTTAGACACTGTTTCACAGAAGGTGTAGGTATAGTTTAGTTTAGTTTATTTATTTATTCAATACATAATTACATTGTAATTTACATAAATGTCAGTTATAAGAATTTGTATTGAAATCGTCAAAGGTAATAAGATTAGTACCTAATAATTATAAAAAATAAAATTCTAAGCATGTCATGATGTGAAGGAAAACAATTATAATTAGACTGGTTTTCCTCAATGGATCGTCAGACTGAAAACACATAATAATGGCGAAAATGTCAAGGATATGTAAAGATTAATAAATTAGGCAATAATTGAGTAACAATTTAAACAATAAAACAACATATAGTATTATAACAATAGTAGTATATAATTACATGATACATAGCGACGCGCCCTGGCTTCGCGTGGTTGTAGTTTTGGGAAACGAAGCTGAAAAATGTGAAGTGCCTTTTATTATACACCTTTTTTTTATTGTACCCGAGCAGAGTCGGGGCGGATTGCTAGTTATCCTCGCACACCTCTGGTGTAAACGCTGCTTTGCAAAACCAAGTGATTTATACATGGCTATGTCTGCTGTGTTTGATTTGATAGGGATTTTTCACCGATCGACAGTAGCTCTCGGTTGCATACGGAAAACAATACATAATTTTGTAAACACGAAGTTATTATTTTATTTTTGTATACTGTAATTACTCTGGTTAGCATATAGGTGTCTTATAATTATCCGGAATATTTTAAAGAACAGGTAGATAGATAGATAGATAGATATATATAATCTTTATTCTTCAAAACAAAGACATGGCTTAGTAGCTAAAGAGTAATAAAACTAACAATTAAATAAAAACATAAATTAAATAACAATTAAACAGATCAGACACATAAATGAGAAGCCATGTGATGCACTGAAGAACAGGCGCTGGCTCAGCATTGTGCTGCGGTAAGCCGCAGCGCTGGTATTCTGCCAGTACCCATACCGAGTAAGGACGCCGACCAACGTGATAAACTCAGCCCAATCTCGTCATCAAATGAGTTTTATCATTCAGTGGGATCGTAAAGTAGCAAAATTTATTTAAGTATTTATTATTATTATTTAAAATGTCAGAAAAAAAGTGTGAGGTGTGAGGTGAAGGGGGTTCAGAAAAGTTCAAGATAAGAGTCTCTGGAGAGACAATAAGTGCAATCTGAGCTTAATACGAAAGTTTGATTTTGACTCAATGTTTCGGAGTGGTGGGGGGATATTATTCCAGCACTTAGTGGATTGGTATCTGAAACACCCCTGAAAGCGACAGTCTTGTGTCTGGGCATGCATATCACCGCCTTACGCGAATCACGAATTAAACGCCTGGAGGAGGACCAAACGAGTTTTTTATATAAATAGCTGGGCGTTTGCCATTTAATAGTATCAAATAGCAAACATGACAATAAAAGTTCGTATCTAGCAGATAGCTTCAAAATACCAGCGTTGTTCAAATATGGCGTTACGTGGGTACGCGGTGGGATAGTGAAACAAAATCTGGCACAAGCATTTTGTACTCTTTGGAGTTGCCTGCGTGATCGTTCTAAGAGACAGGGCCAGTACACCGTAAGACAATAAGTGAGTTTGAGGTGGGTTATTTTGACTGAAAACCCCCTTTAATTAAAGGCTATTTATTGCAATTTGTGATACAAGATGAAGTCCCTACCCAACCTGCCTATTTTTTTTCCTCTAGGAAAAAGGCAAAGATATAACACCATACAGCCAAGTATTCATTGATATTTTTTCAACTCCTCTTGCCTAATTGAATATTTTTAATTTGAACCGTGTTTTGCGTTGCATACTCTATCGTAGGGTATTGTTTGATGGACATCACGTAGGCTGATCTGAACAATAATACTGACGATTGTCGGAGATGAATAAATGCGTCGTTTATAGACCGTTATGTGGAAAGGATGTTTGTCTAGGAATAGAATAATAAACATTATGCATTCTTACGAATTTAGTACCTCAACGTTACTGGTTTGAGCAGTGTATGATTAAATTTGATGGCTGTGTACCTGTGTTCATGTCTCTATACTTGAGTTTAGTTAATACTAAGGGGCTGTTTCACCATCCATTGATTAGTGTTAACTGGCAGTTAGGTTTTTTCGAATAGACGGAGACGGCATCACATTTAACCGTCGGTTAACGCTAATCAATGGATCGTGAAAAAGCCCCTAAATGTAAACAAACTTCAGCTGCCAGATTTGGTACATTCAAGGGTTTAAAACATTTTACTTATCTATCGTTGTAATACAATTTAGACTAGTGTAGGTATTTCAATACAGAAATGTAAATGTTTAGATAGTTTAATTGGGGAGTTTCAATATTTAAGACACCGATTGACATTGTTTTGTTTACATTTAGTTAAATACCTATTCAAACCAAGTATAAAATGTTCGTTTTCTTTATTTCATAATTTGATAAAGGAATAAAGTTTAATATTGCATAAGTAAAAGCGTACATTAAAAATTTACTGGCAGAGTAAACCGCCTATGCCCTTCGTAAATAAAATTTATAAATATAGAAAAGATTTGACTGCTTTTCTTTGTACAATAAAAACTAATAAACCGATTTTAAACATTCTTTCACCTGTACAAAACCACCTCTACGTATATAAATAGATTATCAGTGAGTAACATCTTATCCCAGGAAAATACAAATTTTCCGCGAAACGCAGACGAAGTTGCTGGCAACAGCTAAATTATATTTGTCGAGAGTTGATAAGTATTATGATAACGTCTAGGAATAACGACTGTCGCTAAACTATTGCAAACTGTATAATGATTTCCGCGGTTTACTAATGTATCGGCGAAAATTATTTAGCAAATTATTAACTCCCAAACTATTTATCCCATATTTTTATTTAGGCGAAATGTTATTTCCCAACTCAACGTTTCGCACTGATATCATTTTCCAACTAATGATTCGATAAATTATTATTATGCAAATTATGACCTGGAATTTTTTTAAGATGTCATTTATGTTTTCGTCAAATGTATTGATTGGCATACCTTAATTTAGCAACTTATTGAATGGCATCCAACCTACTTTTCTAGTGTCATTTATCCTGGCTGCTATAAAAAAAAACCTAACATCGAAGGCTAAGGCGGGAGCTACGCTCCGCTTCGCTCCCGCCTTAGCCTTCTGAACCTAAAGTATCCAAGTCGCTTCTGTTCCGAACCGTCTTGCTCGCTCGCTTCGCTCGCTCGCACAAATCAAATTGAAGTATAACTTTGCAATGTAAAAAATTTGCCTAAATGTTATTTGACAATTTGTTATTTGCCTAAGCCAATCATTTGCTACATAATTATTTGCCACATAAATGTGTGATGAAGTAAAATTTTGCAATGTAAAAATAAGACCGGTGAAATAAAAAAAATGTGAAGTAAAGTTATGCCAAATATTAGTTTACCAAATGAAACTTTGGCGAAAGGTTGGTTGCTAAGTGAAATTTGGCGAAACATATTTCGCCGAAAAGGTAGTACACCGATTTCCGCTTGTCACCGCGAGCGTTGACATTCGTGGTACCAGGCACTCAGTTCTTGTCAAACGCATGGCTGGGCGATCGAGCGGTCACGGCGGCCATATTGCCATTTCGTTCTGGAATGGGCTTCGTGTGGCGGTTGAATATTCGCGTGTTGTCTGCTTTATGCAGTTAATAGTTTGAAATTATTGGAGCCCCTGATTTTTATATTCTTTTCTCAATTGTCGGCAAACAAATGTTAATGAATAGAAGTATCGAGCGCGCGCAATAGACCACTCGTCACGTTACCCTCCATTATATTTTAATGCAAGCACAATGACCCAAGATATATTTAGATCGGTCGCTCTCATATTATGTCTTTTAGGTCTGTGTTTAACACGCGCTATGTTGACATACTACAGAAAGCCGTTGCTTTGCTGACTCTACTATGTTTCAAATAACTTAGGTGCTATTGCGTATGAAAGGGTTAAAAAGTTATATATCCATTCTTTAGAAGGTTCTCACAACAATACATTGTATTTTTAGGGTTCCGTACTTCAAAAGGAACAAAAGAATAAGATCACTTCGTTGTTTTTTGTCCGTCTGTCTGTCACAGCCAATTTGCTCCGAAACTACTGGACTAACATTTTTAAAAAGCAATTTTACCACCTTACATTGTAAAATACTACATTCTTGTTACGAATTAATGATAATTACAATACAATACAATACAATAACTCTTTATTGCACACCAATACAGTAAACAGTACAGAAAACACTAGTATATACATAATTAATTATTAATAATAAAAAATATAATAAATAATAAAATAATAATTAATTAATTTATTAATTGATGATATGGAATGACAGTGTTTAGTTTAATTTTATTTTATCAATTGATTTAATTTTGTATTTTGGCATGTGTTATCACAATAAAATAAAAGCTTGTATGAATGATATACTCGTAGTAAGTAGAGTACCTATTTCTCAAAAAGTTGTCCCGTCATGAAATTGACAAGAAATCAGTTTTGTCAGGAAATTATTAACCCTAAGGACGAGATCATAAAACATAAACTACATAAAACATTCAAAATATCTTGACGTCAGGAAAACGTCACGAAATCTTGTGAGGAAAAATCGTAATTTTGTAACTAAATAAAAACTTTCTATTGGATTATGATTGGTTTTTTGGAGTCTTTTTGTATTTTTTATTTCAACTCCAAATTTGTTACTTTTACGGGTATCCCGTGAAACCATATCGAAAATACAAACTGAGACATGGATGCACAGAAAAACCAGAAAAAGAGACCAGCACTGTTATCTATTGGATCCAACAACAAAGATTATCTGACTGTTTATTACTTTTACCACAAGGTTTTGTATATATTTAAAAACAATATCACTTATTTTTTGTGGTGAAATAGCGTCAGGATTTTTTTTTAATCAAGTGGACAACTGAAAAATTGAAAAATGGACAACTTTTTGAGAAATAGTCAGTAATAAAACAAATAAGTCCTACATTTGTCAATATTACTTATGTAAAATATATTATACATAACAATGCGGTAGCCGTGACGCATCCATCTTTATAACAATGACTTCACGTCTGCGCACTATCTCCCGCGGGCCACGGGTTCACGAGTGAGCCCATAGTGAGCCACTACGCGGAGTTTAAAGGTTCTAGATCACTATACTAGAATACGCTAGTGTCGAATAAATCTTATTAGTCCGTTAGTTAGGTTATCATGAAAATTGGACACATCAAGAAACTATAAAAACATCACAATTATAGACCCTAAAAGTTATAGTTTTATAAGAATTGTCCTAACTTTTTTTAATGAAGTCATTTCGTTCCAGCCATCGAGTTTGCGCGAAGAGGCCCCCGGCGAGGCAGACAAATGGAGGCAGCGCCGCAACCTCAGCTTCGACCAGAACCGGCACCTTGAGGAGGTCACCAAAGAGAGGTGAGAATTTCATCCGGCTCGAGGGACCACTTTGGTCCTTTGTACCGGACATACTTTAATTTTACCAGTATTTAGTATTTAGCCTTTAATGCAGGCCGCTTTCATATTATGTCGCTAGTAGCGCAGTTTATTTTAGACGAATGCCCATACTTTTTGGTTTGGAACAATTTAAACGTTTCAATTCAATTTTTAGAAAAAATATAGCTCCATCGATACTATCGATGATTCCGCCAATGTCGAGGTTGAAAAAGACACTATCGGTTGGCCGTTGTACGGTAGCTTCGGTGGTCAAATTTAAACGTTACACCTATGTTAGTTACATTGTGTTCTCTCGGTCAGTATAATAAGGAAAAGGCTCAAAGTCAAAATATATTTATTCAATTTAGGCTATGACAAGCACTTATGAATGTCAAAAAAATCTACCACTACTACAGTGAATTAATTTTAGTATAAGTTAGCTAGTTACTGAATACTGAAGAGTTGCCAGTAATTATTGATATCTTATACTTACTAAAAATGAACTCTGTTTATAGATGACCAGAATTAATTTTAGTATAAGGTGGCCATTTACTGAAGGGTGGCCAGTAATTGACACCTTATACTAAAATAGAACTCTGTTTATAGGTGACTAGAATTCATTTTTAGTGTTACATGGCCAGTTATCGAACGGTGGTCACTAATTGACGATTTACCCCAGAAGGGACTGTATGTTTTTCATTCCCGGTTCCAGGGACAGCTTTAAGCGCGTGGCGACGAGCCTGCAGCGGATAGTGGGGCAGCTGGGCGCGTACTGCGCGGCCGCCGAGGATGAACTCAACCGGACCGTGCTCGCCGAGCTGCTGGCGCGGCTGCTGCCCGGGTGAGTCTACACCCTGGCCCGGCCCGGCCCTACCAGGCCCCGTTCCCGTTTACATCATCATCATCCCAGCGTATATAACTCCCTCCTCATAATCAGAGGGCTTGGGGCCCAGTCGGATAGGGAACTTCACACACACCGTTGTTTTGCTTCGCCGGTTTGTGCAGATCTCCTTCACCGTAAAGCTCGTGGTAAATTTCAAATGTAATTTCGCACATGAATTTCGAAAAACTCTAGGTGCGAGCCGGGGTTTGAACCCACGATCCTCTGCTTGAGAGGCCATAGGTCAAACCGCTAAGCCACCACGGCTACCATTATTCCAGAAAATCGTTCCAATAGTGTCATGATACTGAGGGGATTGCACGAACTAAAAGAATTGTTTTATGCTTACCCGCACCGCGTCCTTATTATAGCAAATGTGTGTTGATGCAGCTCCTCCGCCGTCACGCTGTAAGAACACAAACACATCACACAAATCCAACTATCACCACCACCACGCTGACACGTTTCGACCTCAATCAGAGTTCATCATCAGAGCAACAAAATCATTCTCCACGCTACCAGATGTTAGGAGTGTGTCTCTCACACACATTTCTTGCATAGACATTGCTATTGTAAAATCGCTGGTGAGCAAAGTAATTGATTATAAATATTATAATTGATTAATGTGGAACTTTTCCAAAGTAACGCCTGTTTCACAAATTATCTGAACCTCATACCTAAGTAACCATGCCAAGTTTCGGCTCAATAAAGTGCTCGAAAGGTTTGCAAATTTTGAAGAAGCAAACGCTGTGTTGTCAAAATGTACAAAAACATTATACCTACTTACTTAATTGTGTGTACTAATACTTAATTAATTATAATTATTGTCTCTATAATATTTAAGCCTTACATTAAATCAAGGCGAATTTTTAGCGGCAAACGAATACTCAAATTCTGTTTTTATGTGAATCTAATCTTAGTGTTCGCCATCTCCTATTTGCGTATGAAAGGGGTTGCAATAATATCCTGGCGGGTCGCCAACGTAACCTTTCAGTTTAACTGCTGGAGATTTGTTACTAATTACTATTCCTGGAACCGGCTGTCGTGTTTTGCTGCCCTTAACTGTCGTCTGTTTGTGAATTATGGTTTGAGGTGTAGCTGTAAATTGGGAAGATAATTTTCAGTGTTTTGTCTAGTTTGTAAGTGTTTGCGCTCGAAAATGACTGACTGTGAAGAGTTGGAGGCATCACAGAAACACTCATCATCATCATCATCATCTCAGCCGTAGGACGTCCACTGTTGGACATAGGCCTCCCCCATAGACCTCCAGTTGCCTCGGTTGGAAGCGGCTTGCATCCACCGTGAACCCGCGACTTTAACCAGGTCATCGGTCATCCGTCCATCTGGAAATCGTATACGTTTACGTAATTTGTATTTGGTTGGAAATTGAATATGACAATAGTCGAAAGATACCTAAATCGTATCTTTTAACAGTATGAATTGTTATAAAACTTTTAATGGTATTATAGTGTAACATTAAATACACAGAATGATAAACTAAAGTAAGGTTTTTTTTGCTCAAAGATTCGAAGCAAGTACTTATAATTTATCCATTTGACGACCACTATGACCATATAGCCAAGTGGTTAGAGAACCTCACTGTGAAGTTTGAGGTCCCGGGTTCGATCCTCGGTGGAGGCAGATATTTCTATGAAAAATACGAAAAATTTCTCTTGGCTCTGGAACGTTTAAAGTATTTATTTATTTACGTATGTTTATTTGTTGCCTAGTACCTACAAGTTGTGCCTGTCGTATGGTATAACGTTTTTTGTCGTATCGTACAGAGGTTTTTCCGAACCGGTGGTAGATTTTTTTGACATTCATAAGTGCTTGTTATAGCCTAAATTGAATAAAGATATTTTGACTTTTGACCTAAAAATGTTTGGCATACTGTTGAATGGCATACTACTCGTTTGTTCTAATAATTTATAGCTCGAAGGTTATTTCTTTGTCATCACTAAACGATCCCTACTATAATATAACAATTACAATTATGCACATCAGTCATTCGACAATTGAACATTAGCCACATCAAACGATAGGACAATTTCGGACAATCAAATATATGCGGAACAAAGTGTATGCCATACGTTATTAGGACAAAAGACGTTATGCGACACACCGATAGGACTAATAATTGTATGCCATCCGATATAGACCCCTTTACAAGCTTAGGCTTGGGACTAGGCCAATCGGTATCAAAATGTCCTCTAACATTCATTACGCACTTCCATTCCAGCACATCTTTAGTCGAAGACTTCCGTCCGTCCTCGCCCCACCTGGACCAATCGCTGGCTCGCAGCAAGCACGTCCACTTCGCGCCCGACCTGTCTGTGCTGGCTGACTTAGACTTAGACCTGGAGGGGGTCGAGGGCTTCTTGCAAGGACAGAGGGACGTCAGCGCTGACATCAAGAGGGAGCTCGACTTGGGACTCAAACGGCTTAGAGTCGAGGCGCACGAGCTGCTAGAGGCCGCTGTCAGAGTCAGCAGTGAGTGTTTTGAACTGTATTTAGGGGCTGTTTCATCATCCGTTGATTAGTGTTAACTGACGGTTAAATGTGATGCCGTCTCCGTCTATTCGAACGAAACAAATAGAGACGGCATCACATTTAACCGTCAGTTAACACTAATCTACGGATGATGAAACAGCCCCTTAGTATAGTTAAAATAGCCTAGAGTTTCATAGTTCGATTTAAAACGAGAGTTATTAGGGTTTAACTGACTCATGTTCAAACTTAGAGTCAGCAGGGCTACTACGTAATTCGAAAATCGAAGTTCGTGTCGTTCGGTCCCTCTGACACTTGTACTATTTAATACGAGAGCAAACGGGAAGATACGATACCAACTTCGATTTTCGAACTTTGGAGTAGGTCTGGTAAATGAAGTAAAATAAAAATGTTGAATACGGGCGAATGACTTAAATAACATTTTATAGTACGCCTTTTATATCTTCTTGGCAATAGCCTCGTGCCTACATCCTTCCTTTTGGAAGGACATAAGAAATAATTATAATTGGACACTGAGGTCTTTTGTAAAGTACAGAATAAAAAACTAGTAGGAAAAGCCGGAGATATTTTCCTCTATTTTCCCTGAACATCTTAAGCTCTAAGCAATATAATATGAAAGTTTTAAAAAGATATTCCAAAAAAGTACCTTTGGTAGGCAGGAGGATAGAGTGGACGGCTGAGGTGATGGTCTCTGCCACATAATAAAAGAAAAATAACTTGTTTTTTTTTTAGAGCCGATGCCAGAAGCAACTGGTCAATTGCAGATCACAGAACTGGTTGAAGAGTTTGATGCTCGGCACGGAAATTGCGACAACTGTGAACTGCACAGAAAGGTATTATATTTTAACAACTTTTTGATATGTTTCCTTATACTTATAATATCACACACTTTGTCCCTTGCTTCGTAGCCAATTGCTTTTTTTTTTATGAAAATCTTCGCGTTTTGTGAATTAATTATGATTTATGATGTTATGCTAGCTTTTTACCGTGGCTACGCCCGCGTGGAATTCGGGTATCGCGTGCTGTTCCCTCGGGAACTGCATTTTTCCTGGATAAAAAGTAGCCTATGTCACTCTCTGGCCCATAAACTATCTCTATGCCAAAAATCAAGTCGATCAGTCGCTCCGTTTCGACGTGAAAGACGGACAAACATACATACAAACACACGAGACACACTTTCGCATTTATAATATTAGTATATGGATATTCAATTTTATTACATTGGTGTTATTTAATTTCATCAAGATTCGAGGGTATCGTCAAATTTGGTAGGTATCTTTGAATATTCAGTGTTAGCAGAGCCCATAGAAAATGAATGCAGTGTAGGTTAATTTTTTTATTATTAATTCTTTACCTTCGAGTGACCTTGGTCCTTTTTAGCATGCCTGTTGTCATTGGATATTGGTTTTTATAAGAAAAGGAGAAAAAGAACGGACTTGTCACCAGATTCAAACCAATCACCATTTTTAATTTTAGGTTTTTATTTTTATTTTAAGTTTCGGATACATAATTTTAATTTAAAAATAGTAGTTACTTGAAGTATTAAATGAATAAATGATAATATTTATCACCATGGACACTTTATAACATGGTCGTTTTAGGAGCTCGTTTATGTAGATGACTTTGTTATTCCAGAACATGGAAGAAGCTATGACTGAGTGTTTGCAGCGCGAGAACATTCTGCGGTCTGATTTGGAGGCGGCGCTCATGAAAGTGGCGCAGCTTATGCAGCCGGATAGGATGACCTCGGGTGACCTCGTGGTGGAGGGGTGAGTACACACTGACTTACGAATTACTTGTTTGTTAAAAAAATAAGCATTACAGCTAAAAACTAATGCGCTGTGAAATTTAAATTATACTCCTCAAAAAAAAAGACTTAAAAAACAGAAAAAAGACACAAAAATAACTAATTAGGGAATTATGAAGGTTGTCTTCGTCGCTACCCAAAAACGACGGAACACCACACCCTTCACCAGAAGTCGGAGCGCAGGAACATCTGCTGGTGCTTGGCAGGCACTTGGAGTCTAAATGAGCTGAAATGAGCTGATGATGTTTTAGTTTTACTTATGAACTACAAACAGTTACTTTGCTCACCTGCGTACCTTGTACTAGCTACGTCTACGCAATAAAAGTGTGTTTATGCAGGTCCTCCACCACTGTAGGAACACACAAAAATGTTAGACTTACCTCTAGTAGCATGTTGAACAGTTGTGATGCTCTGAGGATGGACTCTGGTTGAGTTCTAAATTTTAAGATTGGTTTTTTGGAATCTTTTTGTATTTTTTTTTTTTTTACTTTTAAATAAAACCTAAATTGAAAATACAAACTGAAATATAGATGCACAGAAAAACCAGAAAAATAAGACAAGCACTGGGAATCGAACCCAGGTCCTCGGCATTCCGTGCCACGTGCTAAACCGCTATACCACTGCTGGACTGTTATCCAGCAGCAGCAGTTGTGTTGTCTAGCAGTGGTGTAGCGGTATAGCACGCGGCACGGAATGCCGAGGACCTGGGTTCGATTCCCAGTGCTGGTCTTATTTTTCTGGTTTTTCTGTGCATCTATATTTCAGTTTGTATTTTCAATTCTAAATTTTACATTTGTTGTATATGTAGATTGGTATCGTAGGGTCGTGCGCCAACAAAGTTTGTTTATAGTTCTCTATATTCGCCTCGGCGGGACAACAGTCGCTTGCTTCCTGGCCAAGGCATTAATGGGTAAATATTCGGGCAGTCATTATTCACAACATCTTTCTAACGTAATTTAGAATTAATTGGTGTTAATTTAATATTGCCCCAAGCACTGCTCAGCTGCTGTATCAGAAATGATGATATAGCTAGGTTAGAATAGCCGAAGAGCGAAAGAATGGCAGTGAGTGGGCCACATTGCTTGCATGATTGGTGGCCGACAGGGTCAGTAGGTTCCCGAGTGTCGTCTGCGGACCGGGAGACGAGCTGTCGGTAGGCCTCCGACAAGATGGAGCGACGACCTGGTTAGGATCGCGGGATCGTGTGGACGCGGAAAGCGCAAGACCGGTCTGAGTGGAGAGCCTTGGGGAGGCCTATGTCCAGCAGTGGACGTCTTTCGGCTGACATGATGAAGCACTGTTCTTCAATATGCGTCGGATGTGAATGTGCTTATTGTATCAATTTCTTTAGAAATCGGAAAAAAAGTGTTGAGAATAATGACGGTGGTTCCAACGGCCGTATATTCGTCCTAATCCACTTGGTGGTCCAGGTACGGTACGGGCGCGCTCCACCAGTCGCCGCTGTCGCTGCCGGCGCGGGGGCCGGGGCGCCGCGCGCCCGACTCGGGCTCCGTGTCGCTGGACGGCGCCGCCTCGCCGCGCCAGCTCCGCGCCAGCCGCGACCTGCTGCACAGAGAGAGGGACGACTTGCAGCAGCAGGTGAGGACAGACCTCCATAGTGTTCTTAATAGTCCTTCATCGGCTATCAGCCGAAAGCATTGGCGTGCAACGGCTCAGTTCCAGGGTAGACAGCTGCTAGTTTAAGACATTTACAAAACGGACATTCAAAAGACATTCACAAGGAGTCCTTCAAGTATTACGTAGAATTTTAGTCATTTTTAACCCCCCCCCCCTTGTCAGCGGAAGTCAACAAAACCCTACCCCCCCATATGCTTACGTAAAGATTGTTATATATATTTTTATTCAGGTTTGTTTATTGTTTATTCATGTGAATTTGTTGCAAGTAGGGTAGCCATATTTGGTTGAATTAAAACCTACTACATTTTGCAAAAATAAAAAGAAATAAAATAAATAAATATTGCTGACGTAAGCACCATCTCAACTCCCCGGCCCCCATGTCATCAGATATAAGCAAAGCAAAGACCTGTTTACGGTTTGTACTAGTGCTGCATTCTGACGGCAAAACATTGCAGTAATATTCTCTTTTGCATAATACTCAAAGATGCGATCTCTGTTTTGAACCCACGGTCCTCTGCTTAAGAGGCCTTAGGGCAAATCACGGCTGTAATCAGTAGCGACTTTAAGGTAGGGCGCGGTGGGGCGACCGCCCAGGGCGCTGGACTTAAAGGGGCGCCTGAAGTCTATACCTTCTAGAAAATTCCCAATATTGGGGCGCCGTGGAAATCTCGCCCAGGGCGCTGGAAGTGCTAAAGGGGCGCCTGAAGTCTATACCTTCTAGAAAATTCCCAATATTGGGGCGCCGTGGAAATCTCGCCCAGGGCGCTGGAAGTGCTAAAACCGACATTGGCCGTAATCGCTCTGTAGTCATCACTTTCATGTTTCACAAAACACTTGCTATTTGGCTTGTTATTTACCACTGTATTTGTTTGGTACCACGCGGATACCAGGTGAGACGACTGACCGACTCGCCAGTACACAAGGTGTGCTGTCAAAAGGTAAATTGTATGTGGCAAATAAATGTGATTGTGGCATGATGGAATTTATCATTTGATATAGGTGGTGCCACAAGAGTTGAAATGAATACCGGGTGTGGCCTGTAATACGAGCAAAAATTTAAAACATAGATTGTCCTCGTCACACTAAACAACATTAGTTCAGCGACTTTTAAAAGTAATGGAGTCATTGAAATTTCCTTTTTTCATACAAATTAAATACTGCTATCAATGTACGCTATCCTAGAACACAACTGACGTCGCCTGTCACGCTACAAAAATCAAGTATTTTGCTTTACATTGCTTCTTCGAATAAACTTAAAAGTGTAATAAAAATTAAAAAACTAATTAGTTTTAAAAGTCGTTGAACTAATTGCACATTTAGAACGAAACCGACACAATTCAATATGTTCTCAGTGTTCTCATTATAAAACTCAATCATGTGCTGTTTTATACAAAGTTTATTTTAGTAATGTGAGTATTTCGAATTGTGTCGGTTTCATTCTAAAGGTGCGTATGTTGTTCAGTTTGAGGAGTATGATCTATGTTTCAATTATTTGTTCATATTACGGGCCACACCCAGTATAACACACGCAGCTACATGAAGTACTATTTGCATGAAAGAAGAATGAATAAAATGAATGAATGGCGTGTTCTTGTCTGCGTGACCTCAACTCTGGTGGCGGTACCAATACTTTAAATTTTAATTTATTTAGGGTTAGTTTCTAGGGCATTCTTTTTTATTGTGCTATTTTACTTAAACTTTTTATTATTCTAAGCTTTGTCTCTTTCGTGGGCATGATTGTATGGATATTATATTTGTAGTTTTAAAACTTTCACTTTGATTCGTTCTCCAGAGGTGTTGGTTCTCCAGGATAAATAATTGAATACCTGGGCGACCGAGCTTTGCTCCGATTTTTTTTTCGTTAGTGTGACATTCCATTAGTTAACCGCTGTTGTCACAGTTGGAAGCGGCGAATCGGCAGCTGCGCTCGACGCGCTCGTTCGTGGAGGAGCAAGCGAGCGAGCGCGAGGCCGAGCGCGACGAGTTCGCGCGAACACTGCAGGCGCTGCGCGACGAAAACGGCCGGCTCGCCGCGAGGCTGCAGACCAACGCCGCCATATTGACCGAGGTAACACCCCAGTCTGACAATGCATTGTGTTTATAATGCCGCTTTTGATTCTATCTAGACAGAGATATAGGAAGAAGAGAAATGTTGCTTGATAGTTGATTGACCCAAGTGTCATTTTACGGTTGTCCAGGGCCATCAGATATTTCGGAGTGGACAAGGAATATCGACACATGCACTCTATTATTAAGGTGTTAAAGTTAATGTTTCGATATTTCTGAATACCTTGGCCGTTCCGAAATGATCTGATGGAGGACTGTCCATAAAATAATATCATATATCATCATTCCAGTCTGTATACATACATCCGTTGGGCACTGGCCTCTTCTCAGTTTGTGTTTAGTGATATTTCTTTTCTTCTTATTAGTTCTGTGGGTCCAACAGTAGCGTAGCATGGTCTGACTGCAGCTTAACGCAGACATAATAAAAAAATACACAAAAAAAAAACAAATTTATTAAAAAATTAAATAAGGATGCAGTTGAAAGTATGCCAACCTCGAGGCGGTGCCCCTTCCACGCTCCGCCGCTGTCGCCAGACACTGTTTTACTTAGCATGCGATTTTATTTGTTTTTACCAGCATTACGATGCCCAATTTTTTTCGGGTGCCCCGACTGGTTTCAAACCCTCATCTACATCACCCGCGTCAAGAGCTCTATAAATTCCACAACGGAACTCCCAAGCATCGCATAGTGACGTGTGGTGCCATCACGTTGCGACACTTGCGTTCCAAATTGCATTGGAAAAAAGGCGTAAGAAGTGATGTAGGAACTGTATCACTTCTGTTTTTTAAGCCAGGAGATACAAGTTCAAATCCCGTCCGGTGCTCCCGAAAGTCTGTTTCGTCTTTCAAAAATCTTAGCATGTGATTCTTTGACGCTTTTATAGATGTATATCATATTGGTTTATGTCTTACAAATGGTAAAGAACGGTGCCATTGATAAAAGGTGCGTTTGAAGTTACAGTCTTGCTTGAGTTTAGCAATTTAATTTGGTTGTAAACTAATTCCAAACGTGACACAAATTTCAAACGGACCGCACGATTCTAACGCCATCTAGCAATAATCCCTCTGCCAGAACCAATACGTATATTTATTTTGGTGTATGTTGATAAAAATCGTTAATTCATTCAAGAACATCGTTACTCAAAATCGATAAGAACTAAATTGAGCCTTGGTTGACGTTCACATAAAAAAATTAACGATTTTTAGGTAGTACCTTTGTTTCGAAGCAGAATGAGTTCTGTAATAGGCTTGTTGGTGCGTCATTTTTGCCAGGTGTGATTTGTTTAATAACATTAACAACTAAATGAAACAAACGCAAGCATGACTGTCACGTCAAACGGGCGTCTCGATACAAACGCCATCTAGCGATATATTTCGCCTATCGAGAAACCCTTATTGACTATGATTGAATTCTTGGTTCTTGTCTTGCACCAATCGATTTCCGCTTATTCATAAAAGATCATAAAGCGTAAAGAAAAATGATGTTTAGTCTGAGCCTGCGCTCTGAGCTTTTGTGAATAGGGCTTAACTTAAGTGTGGTTTCGGAGTTATTGTTTTAATCGATAATGGTACGGTCAAGGACTTTAATTCCTGAGCCACAATGGAACCATTTCACAGTAAACGTCACAGTGACATCGCATTAATTAACAATGAGAATTGTAATAACTTTTTCTTTGAAAAGGTTCTATAGTGGCCCACGAATTAAAGTCCTTGAGCGTACCATTAAATGACCAGTGTCCTAAAAATATCTAATTAGTCTGTCAGTTACATTATCAAAAAAAATTGGCCACGTATTTTTTCCTTTGCTCATCAAACAATAGTAGATTGTAAACGAGAGCATAAAACGAGCCATTTTACCCAAGACGTTCATATAGCCACCCGAGCCGGTATGGCGAGGGTGGATAGACACGTCGAGGGGAAAATGGGTTTGATGCTCGAGTTTCACACTCTGCTTTTCACTTCGATTGCGAGGAGATGAAATAACAACAGTGGAAACCTTGTTCTCTTACTTACACCGTAGATAATTTTTATTTTTCATGCATGGGTAATATGATTATAAATATTTAGTTTTATTGATTTATTTCATTGATTTTTAGTTTTGTATTAATTAAAAATTATTTGAATAATATACCTACCTACATAGAAACTTTTTTGTTTATGGCTGTTAACACCTGATTGCCTTGGTGTTAGACGAAGATTTTACTTTATGCACTAGAGCATAAAAAGTCATTTTATGTCGCCTAGATCCAGCATAAACACGTATTTTACGAGCATGAAAAGTGAACAAAAAAATCATGAATATATAGCCAGTTAAAGTACCGCGTACGTGCGACCCTTTTTAGCATGGAGTGAAGTTACGGGCTCCCTCGCGCAGGTTTGACGCGCTTCACCTGTGTAATTTTTTGTTTGTCAAAAGAAAAAAAAAACATGTCCGATATTTTCTGATATCCAACTGACGCAATAGGTAAATAGTTTTTTTTTACTCTGAAACTACCCAATTGCATGTTTTTTACACTATTCCTGTTAGCACCTTTATGTGTAGTCGACCCAATTCCTTTATGACCCAAAGGTTCAATGTCGAGCCTTGTTTATTTTTCTCAAAATGTTATCTTCTGTCAAAGTAAAATGTTAATATTAAATTGGCAATTGCCTGGTCGACTATACAACACTTTATAATATTTAAAAACTGACAATACGTTTCGTTTACTGCAATTATCAAAAAAAAAAACTTTACTTGGAGCAAAAACAATTTGGTATTTTACAAAATATGAAAACTATGTCACAAGAAGTTTTCGCCTTTGATCATGATACTATTAGACCATTTTAATTTGCCGCAAAAGTGACTTTGTTAGTTAAAATGCAATTAATCGGTTGAATAGTGCAAATTATGGGTGTGGGATTCAGGAAATTTTAATTCCAATAGTTTGAGATACAAGTCCTGAATAATTAAGAGATTAAAAGGTTAATAGTACGAAACGTGTTGTCAGTCAGTTTGTGCACTAACACCGGCTCGGGTTTACAGATAGTAAGTCTGCGTTCCACTTGTCACTACTGTCAAGAGTCTAATGCACATGTAAGTGTCCGCTTGTTTGTATTTAGCACCGTAGAGCATAAACTTTCTGTTATGTTTCTTAGTTTGTTTAGTTGTTACAGTGAGTACTTATTTGTTTAAGTTTGCAATTCTAAAAATACTAATAGGTTGTGGATTTCACTAATAATACTTGTTGTCCTGACCTTTTTTTTACTCAATATCAAACAGGTAAATTTTACTTTATGATTGTTTTTTACTGTTAACTTTTTTTTTAAAGTATTTCTTTTGTTTTTGATAATGATCTATCTATTGAAAACAACACCATCTCTCGTCGCAGATGAGCAGATGATGTTCTATAGGAACATTCATCTATATCGTACAGATATATAGATAGATGGCGCTCAGTGACGAAATTAGCGAAACAGTATTAAATAACTGTTTCGAGAACACATTGAGATATTTCTTATATGACAACAGTCAGGTTGGAATATAATTATGATGCTTGATGAAGCACGCGTCACAAAATGATGAGGAACTGGGTTCGATTCCCAGCTCCAGCTATATTTCTCTTTTTTAATATTCTAATTCGGTATAATTTTGGATAAATGTACTATGGTCATCAAACTCTAGGTCGAGCAACTAGAAGCCCAAACTCGCGACATGAACAACATAATAACTGAACTAGAAACCCGTAAAGCTGCTACCGATGAAGAACTAAAAGCTACCAACGAGAAAGTGTCCCTCCTAAGAGACATCATAGCTAATCTAGAGAGCCAGCTTGAACAGAAGACCACGCATGAAGCTGTTATACTGGAACAGTTGGAAGAGATGAGGCGGACTATAGACGAGCGAGACGGCAAGATGCGAGGGCTGTTAGGAGAGCTGGAATCGCTGAGGAGCGAGAGAGCAGAGATGAGTGAAGTCGCATCCGTCAGTGAAGCCGACGATCGGGCTGACGTATTGGAGAAGATTAAGGAACAGGTGTGACTTTTTTTTTTAGAAATAGGGGTTGTATGTGAGCCAGTTCAAGCAAAATGTTGATACAAGCAAAAGTGTGGTGAAAAAATAATGTAACATTGAGGCTTGTGTCACAACTCTTTTTTGTGTGACAGATATCTGTGATGCCGTCTTACAATAGCATAAAGATTTATGTATAGTTCCTAATTGACGACCGGATGGCCGAGTGGTTAGAGAACCTGCCTACGAAGCTTGAGGTCCCGGGTTCGATTCCCGGCCGTGGCAGATATTTGTATGAATAATACGAATGTTTATTCTCGGGTCTTGGATGTTTAATATGTATTTAAGCATGTATTTATCTACATAAGTATGTTTATCCGTTGCCTAGTATCCAGAGTACAAGCTTTGCTTAGTTTGGGGCTAGGTCAATTGGTGTCAAGTGTCCCATGATATTTATTATTATTATTATTGTTAAACGTGAATGTAAACTTAATTTACGATTAGCATAGGTCCAAGAAGCCTTCATGGTCCAAGAATGAGAGGGAGCCATAGCTCCCATCGGGCCCAGTGCGGATTGAGAACTTCACGCACTAAGCATATATCTTTGCTATTTTACCACTAGGGCACCACGGCTTTTTTCATGTTTAAATAATAAGTATAATATGTAATTTGTATGACTTTATTAACCGGTTGTTTGTGTGTGTCAGTGTGGTTGGCTGGAAGAGAAGCTCCACCGGCGCACGCGGCGGCTGGAGCGAGTGCACGAGACCTGCTCCGCGCCCTGTAGCGAGCCTAGCGAGGACGTCTCCATACGGGACCGCCAGCGCGTGGGGGAGGTAACTGACACATAACATTAATGTCACATACACCTTGTAATGTCACACAGGCCCAACAGATACAAACACCACATGAAAAACTGAATCTTTTTGAACTATTTATCAATCAATTTTATGAATACACGACTTTATTAAACTGACATTAAAGTTGTGTGATCTTTATTGCTTTGGACATATAATTCCCTTTGTTGTCAACGTGCAAGTGCCTTTACGTCTATAAATAGTTTGTTCGGTTCCTTGCTCTTCTTTGAAGTGGGGAATACGTGGTCGCTGATAAATGATGTTTTTGGGTAGGCCCCATCCCCGGGGGAGTCGTCCCCCCGCTGGGCGGGCATGGCGGAGCTGCTGGGCGTGTGGGAGGCGGCCGAGGCGCTGGCGCGGGCCGAGGACGCCGCGCTCAAACGCATCGCAGACCTCGACATGCAGCGAGCGCAGCTTAGAGACGTTGCTCAGGTAAGCTTGAGGACCTTTGATTTATGTCATTGGCGCGCATTGGATCAGTCCCAGGGTAGGCAGTTGGTATTTTGCTGCCTACCCTGCTGTCTACTCAATGCACGCCATAGACGTCATGTTTGTTCACATGGGTCGGATTTAAGTCGAGGGACTCGCCTACCCTGGGATTTCCTCCCCAATAGACTCGGCTTAGCGAGGGGCACGTCTCCCCGGGAGTACTCGCTTCAACGCCTTCCTGGAGACCCGTCTCCCCAGGGATCTGCCTCCCAGCGGACTCGCTTCCCCAGGAGACTTGGATCAGGGGAAATGTATCGCCGAACTGGATATCCAACTGGCGCTGGTGTGGGATGTTGTTTGAGTATACATTATTTTTATCTTGAGGATTTGCTTCGCTAGAATACTCGTCTTCTAAGAAGACTGGTAATCAAAAGACTGAACATCTATATTTTTAAATTATTACTGCTTCGTCTTGAATTCACAGTTTACGCCTTCCCTCAAAAGCAGGTCACAAGCCCTATTTTCAAAGAATATTTATAAGTTTGCTAACGAACTGCGAATTTGTTAACGACATAGAAACAGATCCAGAGTAGTTTATTTTGTCAATCAATCAAATCAGTCAATCAATCAAATCAGCCCACTGCTGGGTAAAGACTTCTTCATTGTCACGCCTTTCTTTTTAATTTTCTGCATGGGTTAAACTACTATACCGCCGATGAAAGGAAAGGAACTATTATTAGCTAGATATCCCACTCACTGGAACCGAACACGTGTCGCAGCATTTCCCTATCTCCAGCCGACCTTGCAGCCGCGCTGGCGGTCGTCCAACGCGGATTTAGTCGCTCATGTTGTCGCCATCGTATTAGGCTAGTGTAAAGGTAGAGTCGACGGTTTCATACTTGTTTTTTTACAGCTCACATAAAATAAAAATACTTGTTTTTATCGTGCATCAAAAAAGCCGGTTTTCGTGCGTGTCGGGTTCCGCGAAGTTTAAAGTACTATACTAATATGCGAAAAATATTTAATAATAAGGCTCCGTTTCCAGCACAGATGTGCGAGGGTGTTTTGCGCGGAATGTGTTTTTCATGAACCAATAGAAAACCTTCACTTACCTAGCCTCGCTCTGCTCAATTGTTTCAAGCAGAGCGGTGCTGTGCGAGGATAGGTAAATTAAGCGTTTCTTCTGGTTCATTAAAAACATTACTCGCAACTAGGGATGTCACGAATATTTGTATTCGAATTCGCATCATTTTAAACATTCCATCAACATTCGCATAAAACGACGTGTTTGCCTGCGCCGGCCAGCGGCCGCCGAGACGCCGACTCGCGCATGCGCAAAGCGCGCCAACCCGTATTACGTGATTAATTTATACCAATAGAAAGCACTTTTACTTGTGACAGTGGCTTGTGATTGCTTGATTAGTTTTGTTTTAGAAGTTAAGTTTTAGTGTTCTCCCTCAATTTCGCATTCGCACATTCGCATCCCCATTCGCATTCGCGAATTGACATTCGTGTCATCCCTACTCGCAACACATCCTCGCACATCTTTGTTGAAAACGCAGCCTTAGTTTTGATCGCCTATGACTCGTAAGGCTGTGAGGAGATCCTGGTTTTTCACCGAAAATATTTTTCCGTAATGTTTGATTTCCCAGCTTTACCTTTTCCACTTACCAGTCCGGAGCGCGCGACCAATATGCCTCAAACCGTCCAGGTTTTTTTATCGACGGACGAAACGCGCGGTGTGTCCACAATTTTTTAACTACAAGGTTTTGAATAAAGAGGAAATACTGAGACGTAAATTACCGTTTCAAAGGTTACCGATTGAATCTGTAATCGTTTATACCGGGTGTCCTTATAAATGGGTTATCCGATCACTGGGTTTGGGAAAAATATTATAACCATCATGCATGATTTTAGCTAACGGTTTAGCTTGTAACTATGGGGGGGGGGGGGGGTAAGATCGCGGGTGAGCAAAGTAGTTGTTTTTAGTTCATTGTAACGTCTTATTACAGAATCAATATTCTATCTTAGTCTCACAGTGCTTTGGTTTTTACTGCCATGCTGTGAAAACTGGGAATATTACTGCTATTTAATGCCGTCAGAGTGCAGCACTAGCACAAAACCGTAAACAGTTCTTTTGAGTATCCTAAAAGCCATAGTATCATATTATTTCAAGATTTTTTTTGCAAATATAGCTGTCTCTATCGATGTAAAATATAATGTTATTTTGTTACTAATAAATATATCATGATTTCTAAAGGTACTAATATATACTAATACTCTTTGGTCATAATCTGTCATGGCGGCAAAATATAAAGAGAGCTGACGTTATCATGGGTTTGCGCTAGTGTCGCCCCCTGCGCAGAGCTTTGCCAAATATGCCCTATTGAAATAAATAAATAAGTTTAACGTTACTTGATTGATGGATGTCCTAGAAAACATCCTACAAGCGTTCCATAATATATGAAATTGTCTTTGAGTTGTTATTTGTTGCCTCAACTTGTTAGTGTAATGAGGTTCATTATTGAAAGTGTTTTATCTCACTCGCGAGCATCTCTTACTCACCGTATATTTGCGCTGGGAACGCTTGCCAAACTTTAAAGCCAGATTTTCATTGTCACGGAGATTTTCAGTTATATTTTCTTTGTCTAAAGTTAGAATTTGTCATCGTAAAGAATAAACGAAGGCGCCACTTTCTTTGTACAAATTTTTACGCGAATGTCCCAAAAATAGTTAAGCATACTTATAATCAGAGCCACGGCATTTTTGATCTGTCACATTGACAATGTCATAATAATATTATCGAAAAACGCTCGATTTTAATGAAAATTTGCACTTTAAAGTTGAATATTTCGCAAACACATTACTGAATCGAAAATTCGTCTTAGCAACCACCTAATGGTTTTAAAAGATCTATCCAACGACACCCCACACTATAGGGTTGGATGAGAAAAAAAAAGTCACCTCCACTTTACATGTATGGGAGGTACCCTAAAAAAGTTTTTTTAAAAAAATTTTAGTGTACCATTTTGTCGGCATAGTTTACATATATATCCGTGCAAAATTACAGCTTTCTAGCATTAATAGTCCCTGAGCAAAACCGCGGACGGACAGACAGACATGGCGAACTATAGGGGTTCCTTTTTTGCATTTTGGCTCCGGAACCCTAAAAACCCGCTTGCTTTCACTTCGCTTCCAAAAACCCTGTAGTGTGCAGTGAGCTTTACTAAAATGCAGCATACAAATAGAACGTAATTCAAGTCGAAAAACAAACACTTTTATTATCTCGACGTACTCCATATGGGAACCTTAAAAATATTATAAGCTCAGGGTGGTGACCCAGCCGTGCACTGCCGGTTTAAAAATAGGTACAATTTTATCACAAATACTTTAACGTGCGCGCAAGACCAGAAAGACGATTATTAGTGACGAAAAAAATATATCGCGCGTGTCAAATTAAAATATGATTTACTGTCAAACATTCAACACGTTTTAATTCATAATTTTAAGGCGAAAGCTGTATTTTACTCCCAATAAGATGTATCCAACATCTTCATTCAGTAAAAAAAAGATTATTCGGTGTAAAAAATAATTTATGGTGATTTTTGGAAAAGTCCATGAAACTGCATCTTTTTAATGCTTTTCGCTATGGAGTAAGTATGGAGCTACCTGCGTGTGACGCACATGCTAGTTTTATTTTCTTGGACAATTTTCAAATGTTCATACCACTGTAAATAAAAGTGGCCTAAATATTGTTTTCCGATCGATAACTCGCATCGTGAAACATTTACTTGTAAAAATATTCAAATACCGTATTAAATCTACTAGCTTCGCAATCCATCAAGGTTTTAAATAAAATATATCCTTTAGAAGCACTCTTAATTGAAATTTACTATGTACTTCGTATTGTATGCCCCATTGATACCAAAAACAGCCGTACGAAATTGTTTCTTATGGGTTTGTAATAAGGCAAAGTAGTTGTTGCGGTATTGTTCGAGTCAGCATTTGATCGAAATGGCGTTGATTCATTTGGCAGGTTATCAAGATTAGTTGAGACTCAAACGAACGGAGCGTGTGTGCACTGAAAATACGTAGTACGAGAGAAGATGGAATATATTATTGTTTAAAATACAACTGCTATGGTACGCATGAATCGGTTTAAAAAAAAACTAGTTTGACGTAAGAGGAGTCAGATGAGATATGTAAAATTTGCAGGTGGTAGGACCTTTTGCAAGGTCTCCCGATTGCTACCACCATCTTGCTCGCTAATCCTGCCGTAAAGCAGCAGCGCTTCCATTGTTGTGTTTCGGCGTGGAGAGTAAGACAGCCGGTGAAATTACTGGCACTTGAAGAATCCCATCTTAGGCCTCTAGGTTGGCAACGCATCTGCAATACCCCTGGCGTTGCAGATGTTTATGGGCAGTGGTGATCTCTTACCATCAGGAGACCCACTTGCGCGTTTGCCATCCAGTCGAATAAAAAAAAAGTCCAACTCGTGCGTGCCATAAATCCTCGCTTCTTGTAAATCTTTACATTATGATATTACATAGTTAGTTATGCGGTATAAAATAAAGTCACTACCCGCCGTCTGGTGTAAAAATGGGTATGAAAAATTTCTTTTTTTTAGAGACTTTACCTGTAGCCGAGAAAGCGAAAGCGGTGAGTCGCTAGTAGATTTTACTACAGTTTTATAACCATCAAAGTAGCTCCGATTTTTTGAACCCTGATTAAGGAACAAACAAGCTTGTTGCTTTAGCCGTTAGGGGATTGACGAGGACGTCAGATTGACGGTTCGCGTGTTGTGAGATCATTATGACCACGGCGCGAGAATAACATCTGCTATAATTAACTAAAGGAGAGCTAAACTATTAGTGTTTTGATGAGTATGAGTATGAGTAATGCTTTATGAACTATGAGTAATGCTCTAATAATAAAAGAAAATGAATAAATAAAATTAATGTCATGGGCCACTTGACACCAATTGACCTAGTTCCAAACTAAGCCAAACTTGTACTATGGATATTAGGCAATGAGAAAAATTACTATTAAAAATGTATTTTTTTATATGATTACTTCGTCTAATTTCAAGTTTGGCCTGCAATATTGGCTGAAATTGATTTGATTTTTACCGCTTTAGATCGGATGCAGCAATTCATCTTTTTCCTTAGAATCCGTACTAATATTATAAATGCTAAAATAACTATCTTTCTGTCTGCAGCCTTTTCATACTTAAACTGCTGAACCGATTTAGATTAAATTTGTCATGGAGATGGACCCCA
>NC_133494.1:17481748-17511918 GCF_025370935.1 Choristoneura fumiferana | reverse complement strand
GTGCATCCATGTCTCAGTCTCAGTTTGTATTTTCGATATGGCTTAGCACTACTGTAGTGTAGTGTACTGTAGTGTATTGTACACTACTGAAGTTTAGATGTAATATCTGTGAAGTAAGGTAAAAGTCCGAGTGCTCGACACTTTAATGCCCAATAGAAGACACCCTGCTGTCATCTCTATTGCTAAGGACATAAGATTAAAGATGCCAACTATTGGGACAGTGACGAGCACGCTTACACTTCATCCTCATACGTATACTAAATTTCATAGAATGAGCGTCAAGGTTTTTTTTACCTTTTATGGCCACTAACAAGGCCCTTGGAATTCCACAATGTATGACAATTCGCCACTTGCAGCCGCCGGTCGCTCGCAATTCTCACGATGGCAGTTCATCTATATGTCGGCGACCGATGGTAAAATCCGCCAAATCACTAAATTCCTAGGCATATCGTGAAATGGCGCCATCAGATAATTGGCTAAGGAACATCCGCCTTATCTACAAAACTCATCTTAACGATTTGCCGAGAATGACGTTTAGGCAAATCATGAAATTCTAGGCATATCATGAAACACCGCCATTTCATGATTTTGCCAGTTTTAGGCAGATCATGAAAATTACTATGCATATCATGAAACCCGCCATATCGGTTCTGGCACTTCGCCGGCCGCTGCCGCGGCACGCTCGCTTCGCTTGCTCGGCTTTTGCGTTATGGTCCATGATACTAACCACTCCTCGCTTCGTGTCTCGTACCCTAAAATTTTCTGTTTGTTGTAGAACTAGGAATATCGACAAATGCGTTGCTCTATCGATCTGCCGTATCACGTCGTAATATGCCTGGCCAACTTTTACGCATAGGTATCATGAAATGGCGCCATTTCACGATATGCCTTTGAATTTCGTGATCTGACGGATTTTACGATCGGCCGCCGACATAATTATAGAAGGATTGCCAACGCTTCATCTTCCGTTCGTAGTCGCTCAAGACTTATCTCCCCCAACGGTTATCTGGTTAACCATTATTATGTTTACCCGTAACCCATTTAAAGACTTGCGAAAATAGCAATAAACAGTCTGTCAGCAAAAACCGGTTGCATACAAATTCAACTGCAATTCTGAGGGCTTAGGTGAATTAAAAAGAGTGCATAACCAGCGCAGCGAGCGCTCAGCCACGGGGCGCCCGCAGTTGTTTAATAACAGTACGTCAAAATAAACGAATTCTACAGGAGGAGGGTGCGAAGTATTAGGTGGGGGTGATGAAATCTATCGCAGCGCTCCTAGTGGCCAAAAGAATAAATAATCTAGGCTCTGTCATCTGTCATACTCATATGAATCTGTCATTAACACAGCAATTTGTATAGACTTTAACTACCTAATTTTAGTAATAGATGTTTGTGTTATGATGCGAGCTTAAATTATTGAATACAGTCCCTGTTTTGTTCATAATTCCTCTATATCTTGGACATGTTCAGCAACAATTTTCCTTATGAAACGGTTTGTGGTAGAAATTTTATATTGAGTGATACTCACAAAACCGGTCTTCATTTTAATCTGAAAACGATATTTAATTTATTACTATTATTCAAAGAAACACATAAGATAGCTTTATCTTTTCGTTTTACAGTAAAGTACAACTAAACATGAAGTAAACAAACCCTGACATAACGAAAATAAAACACTTTTTGAATAAATTTTACTTACCTCATTTAATTTTAATGACCAAAAATGAATTCACAGCCTTTTGTTCCACCCAAATCACGGTATCACAGTATTATTTTGTATTATAAATTTAATACGTATAGGTACGTATAATTTTGATTTTTCACAATGTCGCGATGAAATTTCAAAATGTCAGAGAATCAGAGCAAAAAATGTTGACGCTAGTAACGCGCTGATGTCGTGCACAGAGCAATACCGACGACCGGATAGCTAAGTAGTTAGTGGCCTTGACGTGCTGAAGTAGCTAGCGGATGCGGTTCGATCCCCGTGACGGGCAAATATTTGTATGGAGAATACGAATGTGTATACCGTTATCTAGCACCCATAGTACTAGTTTTGCTTAGCTTAATTGATGTATAATGTTATCTTATATGCTTAAACAAATTCTTACCTAGAGGAGTCGCGGGTACAACAGGATAGTGTTGGATATAGTTTGTTTATGTAGTTCGACTAGACTTCTAGCCGTGAAATTGCGGACTCTGTCCGCGTAGTATTAGCTTTATGCGTTTTGTCGCGCGAACTATGCAGTTTTCGGACAAGATATGCCAGTTTTCCGCGTAAAGATGCTTATCCTTTGTCCTTATTGACGACTCAAACTATCTGTATACCGAATTTCATTAAAATCGGTCCAGCGGTTTAGACGTGAACAGGTAACAAACAAACAGACTTACAAACTTTCGCAGGAATATTAGTGGGAACTAAAAGCATTTCTTAGGTCACCCGCGACCTTATGATAGGTAACCTTTATGCAAGATATGCGCGCTCATGCAGTTCCTCCACCTCCACACTGTGGAACATATGTGTATATATGTGTGATTTGTGTAATCACACACCCATTATAACCACCACACTGACGCGTTTCGAACTCAACCAGAGCTCATCTTTTGCAGGTGGTAGGACCTTGTGCAAGGTCCGCCCGGATTGCCACCACCATCTTGCTTGCTAATCCTGCCGTGAAGCAGCAGTGCCTACACTGTTGTGTTTCGGCGTGGAGAGTAAGACAGCCGGTGAAATTACTGGCACTTGAGGTATCCCATCTTAGGCCTCTAGGTTGCCAACGCATCTGCAATATCCCTGTGTTGCTGATGTTTATGGACGGTGGTGATCTCTTTATATCAGGAGACTCACTTGCTCGTTTGCCATCCAGTCAAATAATAAAAAAAACTCAACTTCAGAGCAACACAACCGTACACCATACTTCCAGATGTATGATTGATATAGACCTCCGCAAAACGCTTTATTCAATAAAATACTAGATTTTTAATACTCGTACTGTATGTTATTTTACTGTGTTAGCGCTTTAACTAACTTGGACAGTGACGAGCGCGGCCTGGGATAGTTGCCGCATGCGACAAATTATTATGCAACATGAAGATGTTGCATACAATTTGTGCGACTAAATTAAACTCGAGGAAAGAGACTCTTAGCGTTGTCCACTGTTAAAAATATAGCAAGCAGAAATATGTCACTGGAAAATAAACGCGCACTTACTGTTTACTGTATTTTTGGATTTAAATAGTACGCATTTACGATATAAATAAACCTCTTGAATGAACTTGCACACACGCCTACGAAGTAGTTCATTTGTGTATTTAAAGTTTTTGATCCACCAATCCTGCGTGAGAACGTGAATAGGAAATTATTTTGGTATTTCACATAAAATTAATAGGAGCCGTTTAATTTCAAATTTAATTATCCATATTAATCACATTTAAGGCGGGGATTCGAAATTTTATGGTTCGAGTGTTCAAATGATTAACCACTGGTCATATTTCAATGTTAACATTTAAAACAGTCATTTTAGTAAATTTATGTCTTAGATCAACTTCATAAGTAGTATTAATGAAGGGATGAATTAGATTTTGTACGGAGGATGCTAGAAATAAAAATAACTGAAGAGGGACGAAAAAAACGATTATTGGTAGAGAAATTTTGAGATAAAAAACAATATTGGAGAGAGCGACAATTATAGAGATCTCTCCCCGTGCAGACGTTATACTAGAGGATCGAAATATGGAAGATGAAAATTGTGCAAAACGAAAAAAAAAAAAAATGCCAAAACCCTCCCGGGACGCAGTTCTTCCACTACAAAGAGTTGTGAGATAGTCAATGTATGTGGATAACAAAAGTTGGTGTTTAGAAGAGTAGAAGAGAAGTACCTAAGCTGACTTTGTTATAGATTCCGAGTCAATATTACATAACATATTTTTTATACATTTAATAATTATATTAAATTATTGCAAATTAATTGCACTAAACAATAAAATCAAAATTTTAATTGCAAAACTCATTTTCGAAATAATACTCTTAAAGTCAATTTAAAATTATGGAAAACGATACATTCGGTTATAAATTCGGGCAAAACAATAGAGAACTAACTTGACTTGACCTCACTTGTCACTTTATGTCAGTATAAGCCAATTATGCGTTCCAATTAACCAAGGCAAATAAAACAAAAGAGTAGTGTCTTACATCGCGATAAAGTTAATATCGTTATTGACTTGTTGAGAACTTACCTCAGGCGTTAAGGCGACGTCGACACAAAGCCATAAGTGGCGTTTCTTGTCCTTACGTTCAGGCTGTTAAGTAAGCTCCAAGGAACCAATTAAATTAGCTGATTTTATTTTTCCTCATCTCAAAAGGTGACGGATGGTTTGTTATAAAAGTTAGCAGTGATTTGGTTTAGTATACGCGCCGCGAGCTGTGAAGATTTTTTTATGTGCACGGACTCGTAACGACAATCAGCCCGCGATAACAGATTAAGCTGTTTTTAAATAAATGGATTGGATATGTATTAAAAAACGTCATTATTAATGAAGCAGCACTATTGTATAACAAAATTTCATTAAACTATGTGCTATTTAAAGCAATTTCATTACTAATTTAAAACAATCTATAAATCTTGGTGGTAAAATAGATACCTAAGTAAGGTATTTAAAAGAATCTGGAAAGCCTACATAAGTAAAAGTGTAGTCTTAATAATGGTAAGGAACTTTCTTAAAAATTGTAATATTACTGGTATGGACTATTTTACTGTTGTTTGGTAAGAACAAATACATTTAGAACTGTTGTGACTTTATGCGCTTAAGTCGTTTAATATACGAGTAATTAAATATGATTTTAGATCGTCTCAAATAAAATTATATTGGAATCGCGTTTGTCATCGAGTATTTTGTGATAGGTAAAATTGTAATATGATATTGAATTAAATGCAAACCGAGAATTTATGATGTTTTTATAAAAATAATAATAAAATTTTTGATATCTTAATATTGTTACGTTCGTGGGGTGGGTTCGTGATTGAAAAGCACTTTTAACACCGATGAATAAGAGTAGGATTTATTTTCACACTGTTACTTAACTTTACAAAACACTTAAAAACAGTTCACAGTAATTTCGCACTCTAAAACTCACTTACAAGTCGCTTTGATTCTCTTCGATGTTTATCGCTCGGTATCGCATTCGAAACTGTCCTCCGCCGCAACCTCACCCGGCTTATATACCCCGGTGAATCGGTCCACAAAGTTCGAGAACAGTCCAGCTAGGACGTCATACCTACATCTCGAATGTTCCGGAAACGAGTAGAGTGTCTGTCTCTTTCATGTGCTATCTCTCTCACACAGTTACTAGAATATTCCGGAAACAGGATCATCAGTCTGTTTCTCTCACACATATAGGCTATCCTTGTCACACACCTTCTCGAATGTTCTCAGTATAGCTGTCTCTTTCTAATCGTGCTATCTCTTTCACTCCTATTGGAAAATTTCGCCATATACTGAAATGTACTTCAGAGGCCCATAAGGGGTCCTGAAAACGCCTGAAAACGGGTTTTCAGGTTATGGCGTCATCGGATAGAGGGTGGCCTGAAACGGACTGAAAACATGTTTCAGGCGCCTGAAAACAACGGTAACTTGGGTGAAATTTTGATAAACTAATATGTGATAGAGCATCCTCTGAAACGGCCTGAAACCGTATTCCAGCCTACTGAAAACGCCTCCAATGGGTCGAAAAGCACGATCAAAGTTTCCACCTAACCCACCGCCGTAACACTGCCCCTCCTAAGACATGCTCGTCCCGAGCATCATTAGATCCATGGTATTTGGCCAACCGATCAACATGAACAATCTTACAGGGGCTACGCGCGTTACGCTGTATCCGGTATGTGACATCGTTGATCCTAGTGACTACTTTGTACGGCCCTTCCCAACTCGGTGACAATTTCGGGGACTTCCCCTTTTTCCGCATAGGGTTATGTAGCCACACCAACGATCCTTCCTCAAATCTCGTCTGGTTAGACTTCCGGTCATATCTGGTCTTCATCTTTTCGCTGGCCTGCAGTCCGTGTTCACGAACATGATTGTGAACACCATCAATCCGGTTTCGCAGTTCACTTGCATATTCTGAAATCGTCTTTGGTGCATCTGGAGGTCGTCCTGTCAGTAGATCCGCAGGTAACCGCAATTCTCTTCCAAAATTAGCACACGCAGGTGTCACGGCCGTGCTTTCGTGAACTGCGGTCCGATATGACATTAAAAAGAGTGGAATATGCCTGTCCCAATCTTTTTGATGGCTGTCAACTACTTTGGCCAAATGTCGTTCCAGAGTCTGATTGAATCTCTCGACCATCCCGTCTGACTGTGGATGATAGGACGTAGTCCGAGTTTTATGAATTCCCATGACTCGGCAAGTCTCCTGAAACACCAGAGATTCAAAATTTCTTCCCTGATCGCTGTGGATCTCAAGAGGTACTCCATACCGACAAAATACTTCCGCCACTACAGTTTCCGCTATTGTGACTGCCTCTTGATTTGGAATGGCAAACACTTCAGGCCATTTGGTGAAATAGTCCATGACCACAAGAATGTACTTGTTTCCGCGGTCAGAGATCGGGAACGGGCCTGCGACGTCCAAAGCAATTCTTTCCCAAGGTGCCCCCACATTATAAACTTTAAGCGCACCTCTACTGCGTGTATGTGGCCCCTTGACCGACGAGCAGCTAGTACACTTCCTACACCAGTCTTCCACATCTTCCCGACAGTGTATCCAGTAAAAGCGTTGTCGAATCTTCATCAGAGTCCTTTTTACTCCTAGATGCCCGCCGGAAATGCCATCATGAAAGGATCTTAAAACATCGCTAACTCTCTTTCTTGGTACGACCACTTGAAGGTGAGCATCCTTTCCGTTCGCTGACTCCCATTTCCTACACAGTACGCCATTGTGCATAATCAGACTTTCCCATTGCGCCCAGTAGCTCTTGGTCACTGTACTCATCGGAGCTACCTCACACCACTTTGGTTTGGGCATTCCACCGTTAATCCAGTCGTAAATGGGTTTTATGTCACGATCTTCCTGTTGTGCTTCTTGCATGACTGCGTCACTCCACTCTTCGCTAACAGTGTCGGTCCTCAACATCTTCACGCAGTCCTTATCCTCTTGTCTTAAACAGTGTTTGCAGTCATCCGGACAAGGCCTTCGGGAGAGGGCATCTGCATTTCCATGTGACTTTCCACTTCGATGCTCGATGGAAAAGTCATATTCCTGCAGTTGTTCGATCCAGCGTGCCACCTGACCCTCGGGTTCTTGAACTCTAACAACCACTTTAAAGCAGCATGGTCAGTCCTGATTCGGAACTTGCGTCCAAGCAAATATTTGCTGAAATGCTGCAAAGTTTTGACGACTGCCAGCAATTCTCTCCGAGTGACGCAGTAATTTCTCTCGGGTTTCGATAACGATTTACTGAAATAGGCTATCACAACTTCCTGATCTCCTTTGTTTTGTGACAAGACTCCTCCGATGCCAGTATTGCTTGCATCAGTGTCAACAACAAACTCGTTATCCGGGTCGGGATATTCCAAAATCGGTGTTTCACAAAGTCTCTGTTTGAGATCTGAGAAGGCTGCTGCACACTGATCATCCCAATTAAATGGTCGTTTCTCTTCCGTCAGCTGGTGCAAAGGCTTTGCTATATCCGAGAAGTTCTTCACAAATCGTCGATAGTACGAGCAAAGTCCTAAAAAGGCACGCACTGCTGTCTTGTCTTTCGGTGTTGGCCAGTCCTTAACTGCACTTATCTTCTCAGGGTCTGTCTGGATGCCTTCTGATGAAATTACATGTCCCAAGTAGTTAACCTTACGCTTGAAGAATGAGCATTTCTTCGGACTTAGTTTTAAATTTGCGTCACGCAACTTGGACAAAACTTGCTCCAGTTTCTTAAGGTGGTCATCGAAATTTTTACCTACAATTATGATGTCATCCAGATACACTAGGCAAGTATCACCCAGGAGGCCGGCAAGTATTTGCTCCATTAACCTCTCAAAAGTTGCCGGTGCATTGCACAACCCAAACGGCATAACATTAAACTGCCAAAGTCCTTTACCAGTTGAGAAGGCTGTTTTCTCTTTATCTTTGTCCTTGATTTCCACTTGCCAGTATCCACTTTTCAAATCCAAGGTGGAAAACCATTTCATGCCGTTTAAAGTGTCCAAGTGTCGTCTATCCTCGGCAATGGATAACTGTCCTTCTTGGTCACGTCGTTGAGTCTACGATAGTCAACGCAAAATCTCATAGTTCCATCCTTCTTTTTCACCAAGACTACTGGAGAACACCAAGGGCTGGTCGACGGTTCTATTACTTTGTCCCTCCTCATTTCCTTGATCATGTCTTCGACTTCTTTTTCTCGAGCTACTGGAACTCGCCGAGGTCGCTGTCGAATAGGCATGACATCTCCAGTGTCGATCTCGTGCTGCACTACTCCAGTTCTCCCGATATCACTGTCATGTGCAGAGAAGACACTCCTATAGCGCTTTAGTAGATTACGCGCCTTTAGAAGTTCTTCCTCCGTGAGATCATTCTCGCAGTTTTCCAATAATTTTCCAATATCCACAACTTCTTCTTGCAACTTGTTCTCGCTTGGACCATGGCAACTCCGTATCCAGAGATTGCCTCGCATGTCCCCATAAGGGTTCCTTTACTTAGGACGTGTTGAGTGTCACTTAAATTAAGAACCCTTATAAATGCTGCAGATGACGTCATTACCACTGTGCGAGCTGGTATCCACGGCTTACTGCCAGCTATTTTCTCTATTAACACGCAGGAATGAGATCCTTGTCTCACACCATATGGCAACTTCACTGGAACTAGGGCTTGCGATCTCGGTTGAAGTGTAGTCCTTCTAGCGCAGAAGACATGTCCACCCACTTCACCCTCCATAGGAACTTCATAAGCCCCAAATTTCAGCACGCCGCCTTTTAAGTCGATCTTACATTCGTACTTCCTCATAAAATCTAGACCAATAATACAGTCGTCTACGATGTCAGCAATGATGACTTTGTGCCAGTACTTCTTTTCTCCAATCTTTACTGACACTTCTTGCTCCCCTTGGACGGAAATGTACTGGCCGGTAGCCGTTTGCAGCTGAAGATGCATTGGTCGGACTAGATGATCTCTGATCAGGTGTTTTAGCAGTCGAGAACTGATCACAGTCCGAGAAGCTCCGGTGTCGATAGTAAGGTGACATGGTACTCCACCAATTTCTCCTTTGACAGCCAGACTGTTCCCGTCGTTCGCCTGGGAGATCATAACTGGGACATTTTGACCACCAGCCAGCACTCGTCCCATAGTCCTGGCTTTTACTCGTTTCCCTGCTGCTGCCGCTCTGGGCTACCAGAGCTTGCTGGCCTCTCCATTTGGTCCGAGTCTCGTCGCCTCCAATGTCTTTTCGGGCAGCCAGATTGCATGTGTCCTCGTTCTCCGCAGTTGTAACATCGAGGTCCCGTTTCTCGAGGTGGAGCAATCGGCTCCCTGGCAGCGACTTCGCGTACCCTGAAGGATCTTGTTGGGTCCTGGCGTACAGCTTCCACCTCGAGAGCATGGGCAAGCGCATCCTTCAAACTCCCATGGTGACCCAGTCGTACAGCAGCCCTCACTTCAAAGTCTCGAATCCCATCTATGAATGTCTGCACTAGCATTCCATCCGTAAAAGAGGATGAATCTCGGTATGCTTTTTGGACCAGTTTCTCTATTTCTAGGGCCCACTTTTGTAATGACTCATTACGACCCTGGGTCCTATCCTTCAGTTGAGCTCTGTAGACGTGCTCTAGATGACTGTCACCGAAGCGTGCTTCTAAAGCTTCAAGGAGACGGTCATATGTCTTATCCTTTCCCAACGTTTCCAAGATACTGAGAGCTTCATCCCGTAGCGCCAAACTCAGTGCCGTTTTTGCATAATCCTTGCTCCAGCCATTCGTTTCCGCAACCAACTCGAATTGGTGCTTGTATGCGGCCCATGAAGAGGTACCATCAAATGGTGGTAACTTTAACTTTTCACCTCCTGTGGCTGGTGCACCCGATAAACTGGTGGTGCCGTTGGCCACTTTAATCTCCAACTTCTGGAGGCGATTCTCGTGGCCTTCTACCTTTTCGTTGACACCGTTGAGGCGCTGTTCGTGATTTTCGACTTTAATGTCAACTGCCACAATTTTATCCTGGACCTCAGCCATCTCCTTTTTCCATTCTGCGGTTGCGTCGTGTACCTCACGGAGGAGTTGGAACTGATTCTTTTGTTCCTCCTGTAGAATCCTAGCTTGTTCTTCCTGAGCTTCCTTCTGGCCCCGTAGCTCTTGCTGCAGAATTCTAGCTTGTTCCTCTTGAGCTTCCTTTTGACCCCGTAGCTCTTGCTGCAGAATTCTAGCTTGTTCCTCCTGCCTTCTAGCTTGTTCCTCCTGCCTTCTAGCTTGTTCTTTCAGGAGGACCAGAATCGCACTGACGTCTATTTCCGACTTTGGGGAAACTGCCACCGCTATATCTGACGCTGCGGCGGTGTCTGTGGGGTCCCCAGCTGCGGCGCGGCTTCGGGTCTGCATCCTCTCCTTCTCTTCTTCTCGCGGAGTAAGCGGCATTTTCAATCCCACTTCTGACACCAAATGTTACGTTCGTGGGGTGGGTTCGTGATTGAAAAGCACTTTTAACACCGATGAATAAGAGTAGGATTTATTTTCACACTGTTACTTAACTTTACAAAACACTTAAAAACAGTTCACAGTAATTTCGCACTCTAAAACTCACTTACAAGTCGCTTTGATTCTCTTCGATGTTTATCGCTCGGTATCGCATTCGAAACTGTCCTCCGCCGCAACCTCACCCGGCTTATATACCCCCGGTGAATCGGTCCACAAAGTTCGAGAACAGTCCAGCTAGGACGTCATACCTACATCTCGAATGTTCCGGAAACGAGTAGAGTGTCTGTCTCTTTCATGTGCTATCTCTCTCACACAGTTACTAGAATATTCCGGAAACAGGATCATCAGTCTGTTTCTCTCACACATATAGGCTATCCTTGTCACACACCTTCTCGAATGTTCTCAGTATAGCTGTCTCTTTCTAATCGTGCTATCTCTTTCACTCCTATGGAAATTTCGCCATATACTGAAATGTACTTCAGAGGCCCATAAGGGGTCCTGAAAACGCCTGAAAACGGGTTTTCAGGTTATGGCGTCATCGGATAGAGGGTGGCCTGAAACGGACTGAAAACATGTTTCAGGCGCCTGAAAACGACGGCAACTTGGGTGAAATTTTGATAAACTAATATGTGATAGAGCATCCTCTGAAACGGCCTGAAACCGTATTCCAGCCTACTGAAAACGCCTCCAATGGGTCGAAAAGCACGATCAAAGTTTCCACCTAACCCACCGCCGTAACACTATGTTCAACAAATAAAATAATTTGCCTTTGACTTTATGGTCCAGTTATGTATGTATATAGGCATCACTGACCCATAATCTCTTGCAGCTGTTCATCCCTCTCGGCGAGCGCCCTCTGGTGGTCCCTGAGCGCGCTTGTAGGTCGTCCTTGTCCTGTTCGAGACTCCGCGCCAGCGCCTCCAGCTGCGCGATGCGCGTCTGCGCAGAGGACAGCTCCCGCTCGAGGATTATCACCTTGTCTTTGGGGTTACCTGACAATATATTTATATGTTAGGGCCATTTTTTTTATTCTATAAAACAACAGAACAAAAACACGGTGTATAAACTGAAATACGTAAATACTAGGAGTTTCCTATAAATATACGTTTTTTTTTTGTATTCAGTTCAGTATCAAGACATACAATATCTAGGTCTCCATCTCGGTCTAACACTACTACACCGCAATCGTTAAAAAAAATTCTGTTTACAAAAATCCTTGATCATCGTGCCATTGCTAGCGTCGGCCTTCAGATACGAATTTGAACAATGTGATGACATTAAAATACAATTAGCTAAATAGTTATGAAGATTAACTCACATGAATTTCCATATAACGTCTGGTGCTGCTCGCTCAGTTTCTCCTTCTCTTCTAAGTTCTGTTTAGCTCGCAGGAGCTGCTTGTCTTTGGATTCAATTCTTCTTTTAATCTCTGTACCTGATGATAAAAATAGAAAATTAATAAAACACGCTGGCATTTAGATTCAAATTACTACTAGCAGACTGACTAACTATTAGCTACTTGACTGGATACTAGTTAATTTACTAGCTGATTAACAAGCTAAAACAGACTAAGCAGCTATTAGTTGCTATTTCTCTAACTGACCATCTACTAGCAGACTGAGCAGTTCTTAGCTGCTTGACCACATGATAGTTAATTGACCAACTACTAACTGACCAGCTATTAGCTGATTGACCAGCTAAAAGCAAACTGAGCAGCTATTAGCTGTTTGTCAACATACTAGTTAATTGACCAAATACTAGCTGACTGACTATCTAAAAGCATACTGACCAGCTACTAGCTAGAAGCATACTGACCAGCTACTAGCTGACTGACCAGCTAAAAGCAAACTGAGCGGCTATTAGCTGCTTGACCAGATAATAGTTAATTGACCAACTACTAACCAACTGACCAGCGACTAGCTGACCGACTAGCTAAAAGCGAACTGACCAGCTACTGCAGCAGCTGAATGACCAACTAAAATCAAACTGAGCAGCTATTCCTCTAGCTGAGCTAGTAGCCAAGCCAAGCTCGGACTGACCTCAGCGAGCGCGTCGTGCAGACTGACGGTGAGCTGGCTGGCGGCCTGGTGCGCGAGCGCCTCCGCGTTGTTGCGCTGAGTCTCGAGCCGCGCCGACAACGACGAGATCTTGAGCGCCTGCTCCGACATGCGCGTTTGGAGCACATCGCGTTCTGCGCGCACCTCCTGCCAAACGGACACTAATTTACTCATAATACTTTCATGACGCGATCTCTTGAAGTATGCAAACGTCAGCATAGCGAACATGGGGCGGTAGATTAATGTAGTATGTAAACGTGAATGTTTTCGTAATATATATATACATCAACACTGACATTTCGCTTTAATACCCCAGATTTATGTGGAAGCCAATTATTCAATGTACATTTGAATAATTCGGAATATCCGACGAGAATTTCCTACACTACCGATTACTTCAGTCTCATGGACAACCACAGGCAAACCACTGGCGCATATGTATGTTTTTGATTTTAATATCAGTCTGTCGAATGAATAAATGTAACTTTTGATTGAGCACGCGCAATGATCAGAGTAAACATAGCGGGTATCGTCACAAGGCCAACGCGTAAAATATATGACGCTCCGACACTTGCTCCTAAATACACGTACTTCCTACTCAAGCGGCGTTCCCTACTATGACAATGAAACCTTCAAGAAAGGGGGGTACAGTGGTAGATTTTTTAAACAAAATTGAATAAAGATATTTTGACTTTTGAGAAGGTACCATCACCCAAATATGTGGTCTACCACTCTAAAGTTGATAATAGTTTATTTTATTTTATTTTTTTTATAAATATTTAATTTTAAAGGCTCGGCGTTTCTACGGCAACCAGCATCGGCTACGGACTAACACTACCTACATAAACTGAACCGTGATTAGCCATCATCTCACCTGATGAAAAATGCATACGAGGCCAAAGTTGTATACCACTGGTTCAGTAACAGCCGTTTCACTCTAGCCTTAAGGTGGAACGATTTCCATACTAATTTATTTTTCCAACCATGTGCACTTGAAAGATTATTTGAAACTAAAATCACATCTCTTAACGTTTATTTCGTTCTTTAATTGCGGCATTCTTTAATTATGTAAAGAAAGCTTTTGATTAATAGCTTAATCTAGATGATAATTTTAGTTCATATTTGTCAATATGTGAGTGGACGGCGACAGTATCGTACGCCAAAGGCTCGGTAGTAGTGTGCGTTGCGGCTAATTCGCCAAGTCGCCGTCAATTCGAAGCTAGGCGCCACTGTCAGTTTTCGTTTGATTTGTCTAATCAAAATCAAATAATAATTAATAACCATTTTAAAGCACGTGCCCTTTTTTAAATATTTTTGCTGGCCATCGGTACAAATCCCTTCGATCAAAAGACTGAAGCGAAAAGAACAAATGCGTTGCCAATTTTTTTAATTTCCGTAAGAATTATTTCTTTCGAAAAGAAAAAATTGCGTTGCACGTACGGTCAAGGACTTAAATTTATGAATGAACTAAAATAATTTCCTTGCTCACCCGCGACCTTACGATAGCTAAACATATGCAAAATATGCGTGTTCATTGCAGTTCCTCCACCTCCACACTGTAAGAACACACACAAATCACACAAACCCATCCATCACCACCACCACACTACACTGACGCGTTGAGGTGGAGGAACTGCATGAACACGCATATTTTGCATATGCTTAGCTATCGTAAGGTCGCGGGTGAGCAAGGAAATTATTTTAGTTCATTGATATGGACCTCCGCAAAGTAACGCCTGATTCAATAAATTATTTAAATTTATGAGCCACCATGGAACCATTTCACAGTAAACGTCATAGTGACATCGTATTAATTAACAAGGAAAACAGTAATGACTTTTCATATGACAAGGTTCCACGGTGGCTCATGAATTAAAGTCCTCGACCGTACTTCATCATCATCATCATCAGCCTCTAGCAGTCCACTGCGGGACATAGGCCTCCCCCAAAGAGCGCCATTGCGCCTTGTCCTCGGCTAGACGCACCCAGCTTCTACCAGCAGCCTTTCGTGGATCGTCACCGACCCGACCGTGCGTACCTACTAACAAATAAGTATGGAAAATTGCATATACAGTCAAACCATTTGCTTCCTGACCCACCGTAGAACGCTCTCACAGTAAGTGTCATAATAAATTCCCTTGTCAAGCAATGCGATGTCACTATGACTTTTTCTATGAAAAGGTTCCACAGTGGGTCACGATTCCGTGGGTTCGATAGTACGTCTTATAAATAAGGAATATCACTGCAATTTTCTGCCGTCAGAGTGCAGCACTAGTACTAAGTGTTAATGGTTTTTTGAGTATCTTAAAATGTCCGTAGGAAGCCATAATAGCATATTATTTCAATTCAATTTTTGGAAATATAGCTCTATCGTTATTATCGATGTAAATATCATGTTATTTTGTTACTCATAAAAAAAATATCATGATTTCTGTAGGTACTAATACTCTTTGGATAAAATATAAAGAGAACTGACGTTGTCATTTGGAATATGTACAGTAAAAGTAAAAAAAGAAAAACAAAAACATCTCAACTGTCAAGTCAAACTGCGATTTTCTAATTCGCTATCGATGAAGCTATAGTTTCAAGAGAATTAAATTGTAATTCGCATTGCACTATGGAGCCACGAACTTCGCGAAAAGACTATAAAAATCATCATTACTCTGGTCCCAGGAAAAATCGAAAACGAGTTCAGGGACAAATGAAACGTTATCACGGAGAAATCAAAAGGTAAGTACCGTGGATACCATATTGCAGATTGTGGCGTTATTTCGAAAACATAACCTGGCTAATCTGCTTGTTGTTGCAGGCGTAATGAAGTATGGTGCAAAAAAAGGAAAATGGATGACGATCCCAACATTAATTCGAGTTCTGCGTAAGTGAAACATAAATATCCTTCACACATATAGTATATAGGTAATATTATACATTTGAAAGCTTCTTCCATTGGTTGGCAATCAAGTACTGTCCGCTTCGAGTGGAACATTTTCCCACGCATGACTAAACTATGGAACCAGCTTCCCGGGACGGCATTCCCAGAGCGGTACAGCTTAGGGATCTTAGCCTATCAATCTCGCAACGGGCCGGCAACGCACCTGTGATACCCCTCGTTTTACCGGTGCCCATGAGCGGCGATGATTGCTTCCCACCAGGTGACCCGAATACATTTCAAATTTACCACGAGCTTTGCGGTGAAGGAAAACATCGTGAGGAAACCTGCACAAACCTGCGAAGCAATTCAATGGTGTGTGTGAAGTTCCCAATCCACACTGGGCCCGCGTGGGAACTATGGCCCAAGCCCTCTTGTTCTGAGAGGAGGCCTGTGCCCAGCAGTGGGACGTATGTAGGCTGGGATGATGATGATGAGGTGACCCGAATACTTGTTTCCCCTCTTATATGAAAAAAATAAAAGGTCACGACTGATTGGGATGAAATTTGGTATGTAGATAGCTGGGCGTGTAAAGTGAAAGCTCCTTCTTATCACGATATACCCACGAGATCGGGATAAAATACCAAAATTTCAGCCGATACGAATTTTTATTGAATTTATTGAATCAGTGTTACTTTGCATAGGCCCATATATCAATAATTTTTTACAGTGAGGAGGTGGAAGAACGCATGAACATGCACATCCATACTAATATTATAAATACGAAATTGTGTGTATTTGTATGTTTGTCCGTCTTTCACGTCGAAACAGAGCTATGGATCAACGTGATTTTTGGCATAGAGATAGTTTATGGGCCAAATAGTGACATAGGCTACTTTTTATCCCGGAGAAATGCTCAGTTCCCGAGGGAACGGCGCACGATCACCGAATTCCACGCGTGCGAAGCCGCGGGCAAAAGCTAGTCTTGCATTAATGTAGCTATCATATAAGGTCGCGGGTGAGCAAAGTAATACGGGTAGTACTCTTTTTTTTAATTTGCGTACAATTTCGTACATTTCTCGTATTTTTTCCAGGAAGTATCATTCCTCGTGGTGACAGATTGATCATTGTTTTCTTGTAACTACGGGTCAATTTTTTTTATTAGTTTGAATTCCATGCGACACCATGTCACCGCCAGGAAGTATGACACTTGCGAAGTAAAGAAAGAAAGAAGAAAGAAAATCATTTATTTATAACAGCAATGACACATAAGTACATTTTGTCAAACTACATATTATGTAAATAAACAGTGGAATGATGGCCAAAATTGGGTCAAGGTACCATGGATAAACCTTCGGACCGTTAGTTGTATGACATAGGTATTGTTATTTGGCAGTCGGCTGGTAAGCTGTGTAGAGGTATGAGGCTGGCGTGAAATTGCAAGGGCCTGCAGTGGGTGGGAGTAGGCTGATTTTATTCATATACTTATAGATGTAAATAAATAAATAAAAACCTGACGTAATAATAAACTGTTTTTAATTTGTAGTTCAATAAAACCTTCAATTAAAAACATCGTGAGGAAATGTTCATACGCCTGCTGCGAAGTTTCCTAATCCGCACTAGGTCAGTGTGGAAAATAATACTAAAGTCCTCATTGTGCGAGGAAACCTGTGTGTGTCCAGCAGTGAGACGTGTGCGGATCTGGAAGATGATAATGACAAAATTTTCCGCTCGTGCTGAAAATATCACGTTCCCGAAACGCCTATTTTTTCAAAATACTTCATTAGATTTTTATTACATTCCCATTTTACCTGATGTCCAAAATAAGAAATTCCACTAAAAATTACTTCCTCGAGTAATCTTCGATTTTGTAATTATTAGTATTTTGAAAAGTTTGTTATTCTGGTAACGTGGTATTTTAGGCACCAGCAAAATTTTCCATACACATAGTAGTTTTTGATATTATGACAAGGGATAAAATTAGCTGAAAAAAAAATTTGTTTACAAATTAGGTCAAACATTTTTAGCTACATGTTTAAAAAAATAATTAGGTAGTAATTACCTCATACATTCACATCATTAATTGAGATCCCAAAAAAAAAAACAAAAAGATATAAACCACACACCGGGTTTGATCCCGAAGATTCTAACCCGTACCTAGCATGAATAGACGCCAATGCAACTAGTCCAATCTGCAGTTTGAACGAGACGTCGAAATTAGCAATCACTTTTGTTGACGACAAGTTATAAGCATGTGTGCGTAAATATTTCAGTCACCGCTGCCGCGTTGTTATAAGTAAAAGTGAAACTATTTTTTAAATTAAAATACATCTGAAATTTAGTAGGATACATTACAAATTTCACGCTATTGGCGGCATGTACATTATTTTTTAAAAATATCCATATTTTCATTGCTAAAAAAAATAAAATACGTGGAATTTGCACACTAACGTCATCTACTGGCGCTGTAGTGCCTAGCTGACCGTGACAAACGACCTTAAAGAGCCCTAGGTTGTATTTATTCGGAAATACAAACAATGCGAGCAAATTGCATGCCTTAGCAGTTGTCATGCTTGGCTTGTGTTGGTAGCGCTGACCATAGACAGTCGCGTTCACAATTAGGCACGGTCCGGTCGCACGCGCAGCGTGCAATGACGGCCTCACGGTCCCACCGGAAGACCAGCGCCAGCTTTTGAGCCGGCATTATGCTGAGGTGGGTCCGTTTCGTGAACAGTAACACTGTGTTGTTTTCTTTGTCTTACTTCTATGTAATTATTCTGTCAATGTTCCGAATAAATGTATTTTCTTTCTTTTCTTTCTTTCAGTTCGCATTATGAAAGAGCAGGCAAACCGCTTCGGGCTGAATTTACTCTAAATCGTAAAAATTCTAAACATTACAACATCAATTAATTTTCTTTACGAATGGTGTTTAAACACCATCTGTTCCACAAGTAAAGCCGCAGTTAACGCGCCGGTCATTCATACAACAGTTAAACTAACCGGGTCAGAACAGTCACGAGCTAATTTTAACCGCCCCCGTTAGAACCGGGTTCCAAAAGATCATCGGGTTACTCTTTGTCAACGTAACCGAATCATTTTGACATCATCAGAGGGCGGAATTGCTCATGGCAAAAATCAAACGTCAATAGAGTTGGAACGTTGAATTTTATCGACTATCGAACAAACTGAAATTATATTTACCTACTTAATTATATTTATTAACAAAACTAAACCTCAAATCCATAAGCAAACAATAATAGACTTCATATGAACATTACGGAATAGCATTTAAATAAAAGACAATATAAAACGATAATTTAAAAAACTACTTAACTTAGGGGCTGTTTCACCATCCACTGATTAGTGTTAACCGACGGTTAAATGTGATGCCATCTCCGTCTATTCGAACAAAACAAATAGAGACGGCATCACACCTAACCGCCAGTTAGTACTAATCAGTGGATGGTGAAACAGCCCCTTAGTACTGCATTATTAAAACTACCTAAGTTTCAATAATACAACCTAAGGATTCAAATCACATTACGATTACGATACTGTTTTATACGATGAACTAATTTTCATCGTATAAAACAGTATCGTAATCTATGTCTGTGCTAATGACGTTTTCTTCGTCTTCTCTGGTATGTAATAATTCAAGATAGTCATAATTTTTTCCACATGTTAAAGTCAGAACATGTAAAAGGTGACTGAACTTATCGATAGCTGAAAAAGTCGATAAAATTCAACGTTCCAACTCTATTGACGTTTCATTTTTGCCATGAGCAATTCCGCCCTCTAGACATCATACATATACACGTCAGTTCCATAATAAATAAGGTACCTAATACTCTAGGAGTGCGATAAATATATGCGTTACAACTTTGAAGATAGGCTGTTAATTAATATTCAAACCATATTAAATATAATGACCCGGATAACTCACGTCTTAAATCGAGTTTAGCTCGACATGTTTCGGGCTAATCCGTAGCCCTTCGTCTTTGGAGCAACGCGACTCAGCGGCTGCTGCAACGCGCGCACAGCGGCTGCTGCAACATGTCGAGCTAAACTCGATTTAAGACGTGAGTTATCCGAGTCATTATATTTAATATGAGTGAGTCTCACGGTAGTTTCATGTTCAAAATATTCAAACCTTTATAATAACGCTTAAGCTTTAAGGAAAAGAAGCAATTAGAACATCCCGCAATAATAATAATAATAAAAACTTGTTTATATTTCAAAGGTCGGTGATAAGAGGCACTCGCGCCAAGTTTCAGCGCACAATATAAACACGGCCGACGCGTACGTAAATAAATCTAGTCAGCATACGCTTTCCCAGAGGTCGGCGTGATTTGGCTACTGTCACCGGCAAACATGACCATTATAATGATAATTTTAGCGTAACCATACCAACTCGGTATGTTACAGCACAGGATTACGATGCGTAGGTTATCACTACACGTATATTTTTATGAAGTACGTACTCGTACCATGAACTTAAAACCCGCGCCCTTATGATAACTACGTCTATGTAACATGTTTGTTTGTTTGTTTATACTCTTTATTGTACAAAAGGAAAAACAAAAAGGTTACATAAATAAAAGTTGTGTTAAGTACAAAGGCGGACTTATCCCTGCAGGGATCTCTGCCAGTCAACCTTTTTATGTACATACTAGCGTTTACCCGCGGCTTCGCACGCGTAAACCATTGGATACAGCAGTTGAATTTAAATTCCGGGATTTTATTAAATTCTCGTGGGAATTCCCTAAAATTGCATCGTGGTTTTCATTGACGTTAAATTAAAACACCCATGCCAAATTTCATGACTCTAAACCCAGCGGTTGCTATTTCGAGATTTTATCCCTATCCCGTGGAAATATCGGGATAAATAGTAGTAGCCTATGAGTTATTCCAGATGTTCAGCTACCTACGTACTAAATTTCATGACTCCAAGCCCAGCGGTTTTTAGGTCGAGATTTTATCCCTATCCCGTGGGAAGATCGGGATAAATAGTAGCCTATGTGTTTTTCCAGACGTCCAGCTACCTACATACATACCAAATTTCATGACTATAACTCCAGCGGTTGTTATTTAGAGATTTTATCCTATCCCGTGGGAATGCCGGGTTAAAAAGTATCCTATGTTTTAATCCAGGTAATAAAGTAACTTTTGCCAAATTTCAGCCAAATCCGTCCAGCCGTTTCAGCGTGAAGAAGTAACAAACATACTCACTCACTCACTCACAAACTTTCACATTTTTAATATTAGTAGGATAAATCGACAACGATCCTTTCCTTTTATCTAAACTGAAACGAGACAGCAATTGCGTGTGCCATTGTACACCAATTGAAGTCAGTTCTTGCGGAATCAATTGCAATGAAAGCGATAGAATAGCACGAATAGAGGCAAACGCTACCTTGGACTTTATTAGACTAGCGGCAGTCATCTAAAAGGTTAATAAATAGTACAGTTGCTATCTCAGTTAAAAATCAACTGTAAAAGAATCAGCAACATGAATCAATCGAGATTTATTTACAAAAATACGCTTATAATTGAAAACCGTGACGTTGACTATTGATGTTGCGTAATTAAATCTTATCCTACTTCCTACTAATATTATAAATGCGAAAGTTTGTAAGTCTGTTTGTTTAATGTTTAATGTTTATTTGGGCAAAAAACGGTACAATATAGAAAAAAAAACTTAAGAAAATAAGACTTAAACGAAACATAGACCAGCAAATATGCCACTATTAAATTATACAGTAGAGTAACACGTACAAAGAATATAAATGACCTATTGAACAATAATTTAGTTGAACAAAACGAAACTAATGTTTTTGTTGTAATGTTTGTTTGTTTGTTACTTCATCACGTCTAAACCACTGAACCAATTTAGATAAAATTCGGTATACAGATAGTTTGAATCTCGGAGAAGGACCTAGGATAATTTTTATCCCGGAAAATTGTATAGTTCCCGCGGGATAGCGATAAACGAATTTTGCGCGGACCGAGTCGCGGGTAACGCCTAGCTTTTACCATAAAAACAACAAGTTATATTAGTTGCCGTAAACATGGATACTATTTGCAATTAGTAACTTATTTACCAGTTCGCGTTTTCAATTTATTTATTTATCTGAATACATGCAACATGATATTAATTATACCTATGACTAAACTCAAAACTAGTAGGCACAAACAACTCCTGCGCATCCTGCGTTCTCTGTAGCTACCTTTTTCACTCCATCTCCATTCTGGCGCGCTTGGTCCAAACAAACAATAACAATACCTATTTGTATTGCAATACATTCACTATGATTCGCACTGTCTCCTTTCATCCACCATTACCTCTCATATTTAGTTTTCCACAATTTTTTACTAAACAACGGCCTACAAACTGAACACTGGCAAAATTAGCATAACTAACAATTACTGTAACCAAACGTACCTACTTTGTAGGTTGTGATAACTTTTATTTTTTTTGACTGGATGGCAAACGAACAATTGGGTCTCCTGATGGTAAGAGATCACCACCACCCATAAACATCAGCAACACCAGGGGTATTGCAGATGCGTTGCCAACCTAGAGGCTTAAGATGGATACCTCAAGTGCAAGTAATTTCACCGGCTGTCTTACTCTCCACGCCGAAACACAACAGTGCAAGCAATGCTGCTTCACGGCAGGATTAGCGAGCATAATGGTGGTAGCAATCCGGGCGGACCTTGCACAAGGTCCTATCACCTGCAACCTTGGTCCAAACAAACAATAACAATACCTATTTGTATTGCAATAACAATCACTATGATTCGCACTGTCACCTTTCATCCACTATTCATTACCTCTCATATATTCAGTTTTACTGAACAAGGGCATTTCAAACCTAGACACTGGCAAAATTGACCTAACTAACAATTACTGTAACCATCGACATCTACTACCTTACTTACGGCACTAGACTGGCTGTTTGGAACAAAACACAAATACAAAACAAAACAGTAATATAGTAAATCTCATAAAGAAAAAAAGTTGTTGGTATTGTTTTTATTTTTAATACAAACTTTTTCTTGCTGGCTGTACTTTTTGTTGACTTTACTTGTATTGTCACCCAAAGTATATTTGCATACCAAATTTCAAGTCGATGGCATTAACCGTTGAAGAGTTCCGTCCTATGGATTACCATATATGGCTGGATTACCAGGATGTCACTACCAGATTATTGTATTGTCACGCAATTTACATAATTATACCAAATTTCAAGTCAATCCCACTACTGGAAGTTGGTCAAATTTAACTTGCAAGATTTGATTACAGACAGACAGACAACGGGACAGGTTAAACTAAATAAAAGCTTGTAACAAGATAAATACGAACATTTCCGCCAAAAACGATGCAAAAACATTATTCACTAGATCGGTACATTACTTTTTCCTTTATCCTAGCATTCACCTAAAACTATATTTGACGACCAGATGGCCTAGTGGCTAGGGAACCTGACTACGAGGCTTGAGGTCCCGGGTTCGATTCCCGGTCGGGGCAGATATTTGTATGAAAAAATAAGAATGTTTGTTCTCGGGTCTTGGGTGTTTAATATGTATTAAAGTATGTATCTATCTATATAATTGTATTTATCCGTTGCGTAGTACCCATAACACAAGCTTTGCTAAGCTTACTTTGGGACTAGGTCAATTGGTGTGAATTGTCCTGTGATATTTATTTATTTATTTACCTAAATCAATGGACGGACATCATCCTTACCGCCAAAATCCTCGTCGTATTCCAACAATCACGCACTCACCGTCAAATCCGGCAGCCCCATACCGAGCTTCCTAAAGTACCGCCACAGAAACATGACACACGCGACACAGCACTCATCCACACTACGCTACATGACGATGGATATGAAGTCACCTGGCGGCAGCAGAGCACTCGCTGAAGCATCGAGACAGACTGAGCGGGAGCGGGAGGGAGCACGCGGGAAACTAAAGTATTTTCAGTGCGGCGTCGAAACGCATCGCGGCAACAGAACGATGTTTTCAGGGTTCCGTATGACATGAAAAAACTGGCCAGATGTGAGTTGTAGTCACTCACCAATGGTTCCGTACAAATTTGTCATATAATATATAAAACTATATAAACGACCGTATCTATAAAAATACAGCTTTAGCAGCTGCTTGCAATTGCAAGTGAAAGTGTAAGGTCATTTTTATACTGGTTAATTGGGGTTATTTTTAATTTTTTTTAATTTTATTTTAGTATTATTAAAAATCTAAATTCACTGTCAGATATTTGCATTTAATTTTACAGTTCTAATAAGTGTTCTGTACAGCACGCGTCACGGACTGACGTAAACCCGGGTTTGATTCCCGGCTCGAGTATTTTTTCTGGTTCTTTCAGTCTTCATCATCATCATCATAGATGGACGAATGACCTGGTTAAAGCCGCGGGGGTTCACGGTGGATGCAGCTTCCAACCGAAGCAACTGGAGGTCTATGGGGGAGGCCTATGTCCATCTGTGGCCGTCCTAGACTGATATGATGGCGATAATTGCTGTTAAAATCAATGAGGGTTTTCACTGCGGCGAAATGTCGCTAGATGGCGTTAGTATCGTGAGCTCCGTTTGACGTTTGCTTGCGATTGGCTCATTTGGTTATTTAACCAATCACGAGCAAACGTCAAACGGACCTCTAACGCCATCTAGCGATATTTCGCCTCTGTGATAACCCTCATTACCTAGTATTAAGTGGTGCAGCATCCATCTACAAGTAGCGCCGCGGTGTTTATATTTAGCCCGGCGCTAGGGCTGGCACTCTATTTCTGACTGTTTACCTTCCCGCTTGTGCAACTCGTGGTCAGAACTATTATGTTTTCTTTGGTTGTAATGAGGTTATGTTTGCGATTTTAATAGGTGTTTATGGTTTAGGCATCGATACCAGGAGGTGACCTGGTTGTTTTATTGCTGTTTGAATTGTTAATGTGAAAAAATAAGCTTTTTATGAAACCACTCTTAATAGCTGTCTTCTTTGAGTCTGTGCTTAAAGGTTTCATAGAAGCTAAAATATAAAATGGCGATGGAAAAAATGCGATAACCAAATTTACTCTTTTCAGTTCTGTAATGAATATGCCCATTGTTTGGCCGGTTTGAGAATAAGACAGTCTCGGAATAAAATTTCTACCCGCGGGTGTCGTAAAAGGCGATTAAGGGACTGATGTGTACCTAGTGGGCGGATGACGGATGCAATTTACGTCAAATTAATTTCGAATGATATACCTAATATGGATATGACTGCGATTGGTTTAAAAAAGAGAACATTTATTACATTTTTTTTTTATTGTTGTTGTAAATAATCGTATTTTTTCTATATTATATTTACAGTGCATTCCTTTTATAGTTCGCTATCCACTTATGTAGGGAAAATTACCTCTTTACATCCACAGATATAAGAGATGCGTATTCGTAAAGTGATATTTCATCATTATTAGGAACATTATCAGCATCACTCAAATTTCTATAATTTTTATACAACAATATTAATCGAAGTTTAATAAAAGTATGTATGTATGTAAACTCTTTATTGCAGATAAAAATAAAAATACACAGAGAGGAGAACAAAAGCAAGCTTATCCCTAAAAAGGGATTTCCCAAAAAGTCTTATCCATCTTATGCTTTCTCGTCACCATTGCATCTATCATCCGCTCGTTACTGATGTGACAGTGAACAGCAGCTCTTTCTATCACCAAACACAAACTCCGGACTCCAGCTCCGCGGTGTGGAACCAAAGGATAAATCAACACACCATTTTCTAATGAAAATTCTGCTCCTTAGTACAGAGTACAGTGTACTAGTACAGAGGTCAAAGATATCTGTAAATTTCATTGCCCCTACTAATTTTCTTGTCAATGAAGCCCAAGGTCGGTAAATGAGTTTGTTACTGCATGGCGTGCTTGTCGGGCACATAGTTTTTCTTTTACAATATACAATTTATGTCATGTATTTATGAAAAACATTGTATGTCGCACAGGCGGTACTAGAATTACGAATATCGACCCATTAAAATAGACTCTCGTTCGTAATTCTGTAGTTACCACCCTTAAGACACAATGTACTATTACCGCGACTGCGACTAGAAAGGCCTCTCATTCTAAAATAGGCCAGTCCCTTGCAGTAGGACGTATAATACAAACCAAGATGTGATGTGACAGCCCTGGGTTAAACGTCAATGAAGGCCTATCATATCAATAAAGCGTTGCGGAGTTCACGCATTAGGGTCGCACCGCCTGACTCACGGCGGACGCAGTGGGTGGATACTTTCGTTCCAAACCACTTTCAAACGGCAAATTATATGAATAAAGCTTGGATTATAGAATTATAGGGACATTGTAGCAGTCAGCTCATATCGCAGTACATATGAGCTGAACGGAATGAGGGAACGGGGCCGCGAGGCCGCCAGTCACTATTGGGGATTTGTAATTAGATGTAGTCTCAGTGTTAAATCGGAACAATAAATATATTTATTTTAGTATTGCAAGGTTTCCTTTCTCATCCAAATAGATACCCCAGTAGTGCACTCAACAGAATAAACCAATAGACTCACTATCTCCGTAATGTTACTAACTTCGGTTTACTCGTGGTTTCTGTAGGACAATTTACACCAATTGATCTAGCTCTCAACTAAGCAAAGCTTGTAATATGGGTACTAGATAATGGATATTACCTACTATACTATAGATAAATGCATATTATACATCCCTGGACTGGAGCACAAACATTCGTATCTTTAAATCGCCGTCGTTATTGATGTTCTCTTTGAGAGTAAAAATACTGATTTTAATAACAGACGCATATACAGTTTCTGGTTTATTTTAAAGTAGCTTTTGTCTGCGGTTTCGTCTGCTAAGAATTCGTTTATCGCCATTTAGCGAGGATAAACAATATCCTACATCCTACCCACCCCTATAGTTTGAGTCCCTGGGGTCCATCTCCATGTCTAATCTAAATCGGTTCAGCAGTTTAAGTATGAAAAGGCAGCAGACAGAAAGATAGTTATTTTAGCATTTATAATATTAGTACGGATTCTAAGGAAAAAGATGAATTGCTGCATCCGATCTAAAGCGGTAAAAATCAAATCAATTTCAGCCAATATTGCAGGCCAAACTTGAAATTAGACGAAATAATCATATAAAAAAATACATTTTTAATAGTATTTTTTTCATTGCCTGTATCCATAGTACAAGTTTGGCTTAGTTTGGAACTAGGTCAATTGGTGTCAAGTGGCCCATGACATTAATTTTATTTATTCATTTTCTTTTATTGGAGATTTTCAAAGCATTAGGTACTCATAGTTCATGAAAAGAGTCAAAACACTAATAGTTTAGCTCTCCTTTAGTTAATTATAGCAGATGTTATTCTCGCGCCGTGGTCATAATGATCTCACAACACGCGAACCGTCAATCTGACGTCCTCGTCAATCCCCTAACGGCTAAAGCAACAAGCTTGTTTGTTCCTTAATCAGGGTTCAAAAAATCGGAGCTACTTTGATGGTTATAAAACTGTAGTAAAATCTACGCGACTCACCCGCCTTTCTCAGGTAAATTAAAAAAAAAGTCTCTAATCAAAAGAACTTAATTTCTCATAACCATTTTTACACCAGACGGTGGAAGTGACTTTATTTTATACCGTATAACTAACTATGTAATATCTTTCTTTCTTTCTTCTTTCATAATGTAAAGATTTACAAGAAGAGGGGATTTATGGCACGCACGAGTTGGACATTTGACATATCTCATCTGACTCTTCTTACGTCAAACTACTTTTTTAACCGATTCATGCGTACCATAGCAGTTGTATTTTAAACAATAATATATTCCATCTTCTCTCGTACTACGTATTTCAGTGCACACACGCTCCGTTCGTTTGAGTCTCAACTAATCTTGATAACCTGCCAAATGAATCAACGCCATTTCGATCAAATGCTGACTCGAACAATACCGCAACAACTACTTTGCCTTATTACAAACCCATAAGAAACAATTTCGTACGTCTGTTTTTGGTATCAATGGGGCATACAATACGAAGTACATAGTAAATTTCAATTAAGAGTGCTTCTAAAGGATATATTTTATTTAAAACCTTGATGGATTGCGAAGCTAGTAGATTTAATACGGTATTTGAATATTTTTACAAGTAAATGTTTCACGATGCGAGTTATCGATCGGAAAAACAATATTTAGGCCACTTTTATTTACAGTGGTATGAACATTTGAAAATTGTCCAAGAAAATAAAACTAGCATGTAGTAAAGTCACACGCAGGTAGCTCCATACTTACTCCTTAGCGAAAAGCATTAAAAAGATGCAGTTTCATGGACTTTTCCAAAAATCATCATAAATTATTTTTTTAACCGAATAATCTTTTTTTACTGAATGAAGATGTTGGATACATCTTATTGGGAGTAAAATACAGCTTTCGCCTTAAAATTATGAATTAAAACGTGTTGAATGTTTGACAGTAAATCATATTTTAATTTGACACGCGCGATATTTTTTTTCGTCACTAATAACCGTCTTTCTGGTCTTGCGCGCACGTTAAAGTATTTGTGATAAAATTGTACCTATTTTTAAACCGGCAGTGCACGGCTGGGTCACCACCCTGAGCTTATAATATTTTTAAGGTTCCCATATGGAGTACGTCGAGATAATAAAAGTGTTTGTTTTTCGACTTGAATTACGTTCTATTTGTATGCTGCATTTTAGTAAAGCTCACTGCACACTACAGGGTTTTTGGAAGCGAAGTGAAAGCAAGCGGGTTTTTAGGGTTCAGGAGCCAAAATGCAAAAAAGGAACCCCTATAGTTCGCCATGTCTGTCTGTCCGTCCGCGGCTTTGCTCAGGGACTATTAATGCTAGAAAGCTGTAATTTTGCACGGATATATATGTAAGCTATGCCGACAAAATGGTACAGTAAAAATTTAAAAAAAAAACTTTTTTAGGGTACATGTAAAGTGGAGGTGACTTTTTTTTTCTCATCCAACCCTATAGTGTGGGGTGTCGTTGGATAGGTCTTTTAAAACCATTAGGGGGATGCTAAGACGATTTTTCGATTCAGTGATGTGTTTGCGAAATATTCAACTTTAAAGTACAAATTTTCATTAAAATCGAGCGTTTTTCGATAATATTATTATGACATTGTCAATGTGACAGACCAAAAATGCCGTGGCTCTGATTATAAGTATGCTGAACTAATTTTTGGGACATTCGCGTAAAAATTTGTACAAAGAAAGTGGCGCCTTCGTTTATTCTTTACGATGACAAATTCTAACTTTAGACAAAGAAAATATAACTGAAAATCTCCGTGACAATGAAAATCTGGCTTTAAAGTTTGGCAAGCGTTCCCAGCGCAAATATACGGTGAGTAAGAGATGCTCGCGAGTGAGATAAAACACTTTCAATAATGAACCTCATTACACGAACAAGTTGAGGCAACAAATAACAACTCAAAGACAATTTCATATATTATGGAACGCTTGTAGGATGTTTACAAGGACATCCATCAATCAAGTAACGTTAAACTTATTTATTTATATCAATAGGGCATATTAGGCAAAGCTCTGCGCAGGGGGCGACACTAGCGCAAACCCATGATAACGTCAGCTCTCTTTATATTTGTCGCCATGACAGATTATGACCAAAGAGTATTAGTATATATTAGTACCTTTAGAAATCATGATATATATTATTAGTAACAAAATAACATTATATTTTACATCGATAGAGATAGCTCTATTAGCAAAAAAATTCTTGAAATAATATGATACTATGGCCTTAGGATACTCAAAAGAACTGTTTACGGTTTTGTGCTAGAGCTGCACTCTGACGGCATTAAATAGCAGTAATAATTACCGTTTTCACAGCATGGCAGTAAAACCAAAGCATGTGAACTAAGATAGAATATTGATTTCTGTAATAAGACGTAACAATGAACTAAGAACAACTACTTTGCTCACCCGCGATCTTCAGCCCCCCCCCCCCCAACCCACGAAGTTACACTAAACCGTTAGCTACAAAATCATGCATGATGGTTATAATATTTTGCCCAAACTCAGTGATCGGATAACCCATGTATAAGGACAACGGTATAAACGATTACAGATTCAATCGGTAACCCTTTGAAACGGTAATTTACGTCTCAGTATTTCCTCTTTATTCAAAACCTTGTAGTTAAAAAATTGTGGACACACCGCGCGTTTCGTCCGTCGATAAAAAAACCTGGACGGTTTGAGGCATATTGGTCGCGCGCTCCGGACTGGTAAGTGGAAAAGGTAAAGCTGAGAAATGAAACATTTCGGTAAAGTATTTTCGGTGAAAAACCAGGACCTCCTATCACAGCCTTACGAGTCATAGTCGATCAAAACTAAGGCTGCGTTTTCAACAAAGATGTGCGAGGATGTGTTGCGAGTAGGGATGACACGAATGTCAATTCGCGAATGCGAATGGGGATGCGAATATTTAGGATGCGAATGTGCGAATGCGAATATTAACTTCAAAACAAAACTAATCAAGCAATCACAAGCCACTGTCACA
>NC_133494.1:17480504-17481738 GCF_025370935.1 Choristoneura fumiferana | reverse complement strand
CCTCGTCTCTTGGACTATTATTTTATTTCTCACTGTCACTGTCTTTGCAAAGTGGACTGCAAATTTATTATGCACCTAGTTACAGATTTAAATAATATTACCTGAACGACCGAGCTTCGATCTTGCTAAAACTCAATAGCACACGACTTTGCCTAAGACTAAACTAAAGCGATAGTTCACCTGTAGAAATTACCACGAAGCAAATTTCCTCGAAATCGTTAGAGCAATTTCTGAGAGCCAGGAAATGAATGAAATATTTATTTAGAAATTGCGAAAAATTATAAAGATTATGAGACACTTATATTTATTAGACTAATTAAAAAATACGATTATCTTAGTTTTTTTAATGGACTCTATTACTCATAAAACCGTTATTCAAAACCTCATCATGACGATGATGATGATGACTAAAAAAACCGTTCTTCAGGTACTTGATGATTTCAGGAAAATTTAATAAGTGGTCTATAGTCTTAAAAAAGAGTTACGTGGAAAATTTCTCAATAGGCTCTGCGTAAAACGGAACAATAGTACCTACGCGTCTGTGATTGGGCCAAAATTCTTTTCGTTGCATTGTTTCTGACCACTCTGTCACGATATTATTTATGTCTTCTAATTAAGAAATAAAAAAAATGTGTAGCCAATGTTTGTTTTTTTTCGTATTAACTAATATTTAACTAGAGAAAAATTAAAAATGCCACTAAATTTCATATAAAAAAACTCCGTGCCATTTTTTCGGGGACAAAAGCAAGACAATGAAAAGAATTTTACCCGATTAGCACTTTGACCAGTATTTTCGAAAGTGAGAAGAAATAATTATAATGAATAATAAAGACAACTAAAAACGTGGTCGCCTAGTGGTTTGACCTATCTCCTCTCAAGCAGAGACCGTGAGTTCAAACCCGGCTCGCACCTCTGAGTTTTTCGAAAGATGTGCGAAATAAATTTTTAATTTACCACAACCCGCGAAACAATTCAATGGTGTGTGTGAAGTTCCCAATCCGCACTGGGCCCCGCGTGGGAACTAGCCCAAGCCCTCTTATTCTGAGAGGAGGCTGTTTAACATCCAAATAGAAAAACGATAGCAAATTCCATTAAATCAGTTAACAATAATTGAAAACGCGAGTAATTACAATACAATCTGCTAAAGATACGGTTAGAGAACTTGTTAATAGTATCGTTATAATTTAATCAATACAAATAAATAAATAATTTATCGGTATTTACTCATTTCAGT
>NC_133494.1:17429043-17471063 GCF_025370935.1 Choristoneura fumiferana | reverse complement strand
TGCACAAAATAAACATGCGGATCGGAAATGGCGGGAAAACAAACTTCTCGCTTTTATTTTTTTTCCTGCTAATTTGCTGTCACTGCTGGTAAATTTTTTTTTTTAAATTTTCGATTAGGCCATTTGGGTCTTTGATCTGTCATGGCGACAAAATATAAAGAGAGCTGACGTTATCATGGGTTTGCGCTAGTGTCGCCCCCTGCGCAGAGCTTTGCCAAATATGCCCTATTGAAATAAATAAATAAGTTTAACGTTACTTGATTGATGGATGTCCTAGAAAACATCCTACAAGCGTTCCATAATATATGAAATTGTCTTTGAGTTGTTATTTGTTTGCCTCAACTTGTTCGTGTAATGAGGTTCATTATTAAAAGTGTTTTCTCACTCGCGAGCATCTCTTACTCACCGTATATTTGCGCTGGGAACGCTTGCCAAACTTTAAAGCCAGATTTTCATTGTCACGGAGATTTTCAGTTATATTTTCTTTGTCTAAAGTTAGAATTTGTCATCGTAAAGAATAAACGAAGGCGCCACTTTCTTTGTACAAATTTTTACGCGAATGTCCCAAAAATAGTTAAGCATACTTATAATCAGAGCCACGGCATTTTTGATCTGTCACATTGACAATGTCATAATAATATTATCGAAAAACGCTCGATTTTAATGAAAATTTGCACTTTCAAGTTGAATATTTCGCAAACACATCACTGAATCGAAAATCGTCCTTAGCACCCCCTAATGGTTTTAAAAGACCTATCCAACGACACCCCACACTATAGGGTTGGATGAGAAAAAAAAAGTCACCTCCACTTTACATGTATGGGAGGTACCCTAAAAAAGTTTTTTTAAATTTTTTTTTGTACCATTTGTCGGCATAGTTTACATATATATCCGTGCAAAATTACAGCTTTCTAGCATTAACAGTCCCTGAGCAAAGCGCGGACGGACAGACAGACATGGCGAACTATAGGGGTTCCTTTTTTGCATTTTGGCTCCGGAACCCTAAAAACCCGCTTGCTTTCACTTCGCTTCCAAAAACCCTGTAGTGTGCAGTGAGCTTTACTGGCAGCATACAAATAGAACGTAATTCAAGTCGAAAAAACAACTCACTTTTATTATCTCGACGTACTCCATATGGGAACCTTAAAAATATTATAAGCTCAGGGTGGTGACCCAGCCGTGCACTGCCGGTTTAAAATAGGTACAATTTTATCACAAATGCTTTAACGTGCGCGCAAGACCAGAAAGACGATTATTAGTGACGAAAAAATATATCGCGCGTGTCAAATTAAAATATGATTTACTGTCAAACATTCAACACGTTTTAATTCATAATTTTAAGGCGAAAGCTGTATTTTACTCCCAATAAGATGTATCCAACATCTTCATTCAGTAAAAAAAGATTATTCAGTTAAAAAAGTAATTTATGGTGATTTTTGGAAAAGTCCATGAAACTGCATCTTTTTAATGCTTTTCGCTATGGAGTAAGTATGGAGCTACCTGCGTGTGACGTTACTACATACTAGTTTTATTTTCTCTGTCAATTTTCAAATGTTCATACCACTGTAAATAAAAGTGGCCTAAATATTGTTTTTCCGATCGATAACTCGCATCGTGAAACATTTACTTGTAAAAATATTCAAATACCGTATTAAATCTACAACAAACAAGTCTATTTCTGATTGCTTTCATTTAGCTTCGCAATCCATCAAGGTTTTAAATAAAATATATCCTTTAGAAGCACTCTTAATTGAAATTTACTATGTACTTCGTATTGTATGCCCCATTGATACTAAAAACAGCCGTACGAAATTGTTTCTTATGGGTTTGTAATAAGGCAAAGTAGTTGTTGCGGTATTGTTCGAGACAGCATTTGATCGAAATGGCGTTGATTCATTTGGCAGCTTATCAAGATTAGTTGAGACTCAAACGAACGGAGCGTGTATGCACTGAAAATACGTAGTACGAGAGAAGTTGGAATATATTATGGTTTAAAATGCAACTGTTATGGTACGCATGAATCGGTTTAAAAAAAAACTAGTTTGACGTAAGAGGAGTCAGATGGGATATATAAAATTTGCAGGTGGTAGGACCTTTTGCAAGGTCCGCCCGGATTGCTACCACCATCTTGCTCGCTAATCCTGCCGTAAAGCAGCAGCGCTTCCATTGTTGTGTTTCGGCGTGGAGAGTAAGACAGCCGGTGAAATTACTGGCACTTGAGGAATCCCATCTTAGGCCTCTAGGTTGGCAACGCATCTGCAATACCCCTGGCGTTGCAGATGTTTATGGGCAGTGGTGATCTCTTACCATCAGGAGACCCACTTGCTCGTTTGCCATCCAGTCGAATAAAAAAAAAGTCCAACTCGTGCGTGCCATAAATCCTCGCTTCTTGTAAATCTTTACATTATGATATTACATAGTTAGTTATACGGTATAAAATAAAGTCACTACCCGCCGTCTGGTGTAAAAATGGGTATGAAAAATTTACTTCTTTTGATGTAGCCGAGAAAGCTAAAGCGGTGAGTCGCTAGTAGATTTTACTACAGTTTTATAACCATCAAAGTAGCTCCGATTTTTTGAACCCTGATTAAGGAACAAGCTTGTTGCTTTAGCCGTTAGGGGATTGACGAGGACGTCAGATTGACGGTTCGCGTGTTGTGAGATCATTATGACCACGGCGCGAGAATAACATCTGCTATAATTAACTAAAGGAGAGCTAAACTATTAGTGTTTTGACTCTTTTCATGAACTATGAGTAATGCTTTGAAAATCTCTAATAAAAGAAAATGAATAAATAAAATTAATGTCATGGGACACTTGACACCAATTGACCTAGTTCCAAACTAAGCAAAACTTGTACTATGGATATAAGGCAATGAAAAAAAATACTATTAAAAATGTATTTTTTTATATGATTATTTCGTCTAATTTCAAGTTTGGCCTGCAATATTGGCTGAAATTGATTTGATTTTTACCGCTTTAGATCGGATGCAGCAATTCATCTTTTTCCTTAGAATCCGTACTAATATTATAAATGCTAAAATAACTATCTTTCTGTCTGCTGCCTTTTCATACTTAAACTGCTGAACCGATTTAGATTAAACATGGAGATGGACCCCAGGGACTCTAACTATTCGGGTGGGTAGGATGTAGGCTATTGTTTATCCTCGCTGAATAGCGATAAACGAATTCTTAGCAGACGAAACCGCAGACAAAAGCTACTTTAAAATAAACCAGAAACTGTATATGCGTCTGTTATTAAACTCAAAGAGAACATCAATAACGACGGAGATTTATGCAAAAAATACGAATGTTTGTGCTCCAGTCCAGGGATGTATAATATGCATTTATCTATAGTACTCGTATAGTAGGTAATATCCGTTGTCTAGTACCCATATTACAAGCTTTGCTGAGTTGAGAGCTAGATCAATTGGTGTAAATTGTCCGACAGAAACCACGAGTAAACCGAAGTTAGTAACATTACGGAGATAGTGACTCTATTGGTTTATTCTGTTGAGACAAATAATATATTTATTATAGGAAAAATATATTTATTGTTCCGATTTAACACTGAGACTACATCTAATTACAAATCCCCAATAGTGACTGGCGGCGTCGCGGTCCCGTTCCCTCATTCCGTTCAGCTCATATTCCAGTACACATGTACTGCGATATGAGCTGACTCTGCTACAATGTCCCTATAATTCTATAATCCAAGCTTTATTCATATAATTTGCCGTTGTAAAGTGGTTAGGAAAGAAAGTATCCACCCACTGCGTCCGCCGTGAGTCAGGCGGTGCGACCCTAATGCGTGAACTCCGCAACGCTTTAGTGATATGATAGGCCTTCATTGACGTTTAACCCAGGGCTGTCACATCACATCTTGGTTTGTATTATACGTCCTACTGCAAGGGACTGGCCTATTTCAGAATGAGAGGCCTTTCTAGTCGCAGTCGCGGTAATAGTACATTGTGTCTTAAGGGTGGTAAATACAGAATTACGAACGAGAGTCTATTTTAATGAGTCGATGTTCGTAATTCTAGTACCGCCTGTGCGACATACAATGTTTTTCATAAATACATGACATAAATTGTATATTGTAAAAGAAAAACTATGTGCCCGACAAGCACGCCATGCAGTAACAAACTCATTTACTGACCTTGGGCTTCATTGACAAGAAAATTAGTACGGGCAATTAAATTACAGATATCTTTGACCTCTTTACTAGTACACTGTAGTCTGTACTAAGGAGCAGAATATTCATTAGAAAATGGTGTGTTGATTTATCCCTTGGTTCCCACACCGCGGAGCTGGAGTCCGGACTCCGGAGTTTGTGTTTGTGTTTGGTGATAGAAAGAGCTGCTGTCCACTCTCACATCAGTAAAGAGCGGATGATAGATGCAATGGTGACGAGAAAGCATAAGATGGATAAGACTTTTTGGGAAATCCCTTTTTAGGGATAAGTTCGCCTTTGTTCTCCTCTCTGTGTATTTTTATTTTTATCTGCAATAAAGAGTTTACATACATACATACTTTTGAGTGATGCTGATAATGTTCCTAATAATGATGAAATATCACTTTACGAATACGCACCTCTTATATCTGTGGAGGTAGGTAATTTTCCCTACATAAGTGGATAGCGAACTATAAAAGGAATGCACTGAAAATATAATATAGAAAAAAATACGATTATTTACAACAACAATAAAAAAAATAATGTAATAAATGTTCTCTTTTTTAAACCAATCGCAGTCATATCCATATTAGGTATATCGTTCGAAATTATTTTGAAGTAAATTGCATCCGTCATCGGCCCACTAGGTACACATCAGTCCCTTAATCGCCTTTTACGACACCCGCGGGTAGAAATTTTATTCCGAGACTGTCTTATTCTAAAACCGGCCAAACAATGGGCATATTCATTACAGAACTGAAAAGAGTAAATTTGGTTATCGCATTTTTTCCATCGCCATTTTATATTTTAGCTTCTATGAAACCTTTAAGCACTCAAAGAAGACAGCTATTAAGAGTGGTTTCATAAAAAGCTTATTTTTTTCACAACCAACATGAAATCGTTAACAATCCAAACAGCAATAAAACAACCAGGTTACCTCCTGGTATCGACGCGTAAACCATAAACACCTATTAAAATCGCAAACATAACCTCATTACAACCAAAGAAAACATAATAGTTCTGACCACGAGTTGCACAAGCGGGAAGGTAAACAGTCAGAAATAGAGTGCCAGCCCTAGCGCCGGGCTAAATATAAACACCGCGGCGCTACTTGTAGATGGATGCTGCACCACTTAATACTAGGTAATGAGGGTTATCACAGAGGCGAAATATCGCTAGATGGCGTTAGAGGTCCGTTTGACGTTTGCTCGTGATTGGTTAAATAACTAAATGAGCCAATCGCAAGCAAACGTCAAACGGAGCTCACGACACTAACGCCATCTAGCGACATTTCGCCTCTGTGAAAACCCTCATTGATTTTAACAGCAATTATCGCCATCATAACAGTCTAGGACGGCCACAGATGGACATAGGCCTCCCCCATAGACCTCCAGTTGCTTCGGTTGGAAGCTGCATCCGCCGTGAACCCCCGCGGCTTTAACCGGGTCATTCGTCCATCTATGATGATGATGGTGAAGACTGTAGCTAGCATTGAAAAGAACCAGAAAAATACTCGAGCCGGAAATCAAACCCGGGTTTACGTCAGTCCGTGACGCGTGCTGTACAGAACACTTATTAGAACTGTAAAATTAAATGCAAATATCTGACAGTGAATTTAGATTTTTTAATAATACTAAAATAAATTAAAAAACAATTAAAAATTAAAGATAACCCCAATTAACCAATATAAAAATGACCTTACACTTTCACTTGCAATTGCAAGCAGCTGCTAAAGCTGTATTTTTATAGATACGGTCGTTTATATAGTTTATATATTATACTAGCTGTTGCCCGCGGCTTCGCCCCCGTTGTTTTTTTTCTGTATTTTTTTCCCATAAAAACCTTCTCCTGACAGTAATGAACACAACAAAAAAGAATGAGCGAAATCGGACCAGTCGCTCCCGAGTTTTGCGCTTAGAAACACATTTTACGATTCATTTTTATTTATATAGACTAGCTGGCCCCGCAAACTTCGTTCTGCCTTAAAATCAATTTATATTGTGTTACCTTATAGCCATGTACTTTTTTTTATAGTGAGGAATCAATGCGAGCACGCAAGCGAGGCAGCAAGCATGCATGCAAGCCAGTATGCAAGTAACCATGCACGCAAGCGAGCATGCAAGCAAGCATGCAACCAAGTATGCAAGTAATAATGCATGCAAGCGAGCACGCAAGGAAGCATGTATTCAAGCAAGCATGCAAGCAAGCATGCAAGCAAGCATGCAAGCAAGCATGCAAGCAAGCATGCACGCTAGCGAACATGGAGGCATGTTACCAAGCATGCATGCAAGCAAGCTTGGAAGCAGGCATGCAAGCTTGGAAGCAGGCATGCAAGCATGCAAGCAAGCATGCAAGAAAGCATGCACGCTAGCGAACATGGAAGCATGTAACCAAGCATGCATGCAAGCAAGCATGCAAGCAAGCATGCACGCTAGCGAACATGGAAGCATGTAACCAATCATGCAAGCAGGCATGCAAGAATGCAAGCAAGCATGCAAGCAAGCATGCACGCTAGCGAACATGGAGGCATGTTACCAAGCATGCAAGCATGCAAGCTTGGAAGCAGGCATGCAAGCATGCAAGCAAGCATGCAAGAAAGCATGCACGCTAGCGAACATGGAAGCATGTAACCAAGCATGCATGCAAGCAAGCATGCACGCTAGCGAACATGGAAGCATGTAACCAAGCATGCATGCAAGCAAGCATGCAAGCAAGCATGCACGCTAGCGAACATGGAAGCATGTAACCAATCATGCAAGCAGGCATGCAAGAATGCAAGCAAGCATGCAAGCAAGCATGCACGCTAGCGAACATGGAGGCATGTTACCAAGCATGCATGCAAGCAAGCATGCAAGAAAGCATGCACGCTAGCGAACATGGAAGCATGTAACCAAGCATGCAAGCAGGCATGCAAGAATGCAAGCAAGCATGCACGCTAGCGAACATGGAAGCGTGTAACCAAGCTTGCATGCTAGCAAGCATGCAAGCCAGCATGCAAGAAAGCAAGCAAGCGAGTATGCAAGCAAGCAAGCAAGCATGCAAGCTGGCATGCAAGCAAGCATGCAAGAAAGCAAGCAAGCGAGTATGTAAGCAAGCAAGCAAGCATGCAAGCGAGCATGGAAGCAAGCAAGTCTACAGAAATCTAGGCTATCTACACTAAATATAATGATGTAGAAAACTTATCTGTTATAATTAAATTCTGGTGATGATGCCGCATATGATGAAATTATTAATTTTCACTACCTAATATATCAGAACAGATTTTTTGGGTACTTTAAATATATATAATATATATATTAATTTCACCAATGGTATTAATTTCACTTTGCCATTTGCGCAACACAATCCAGCGGCTTCATTTTTGTACTTCAATGCCTTACAATATGGGCAAACTGAGTTCATAGATCCAATAGCAACGCATTGGTAGGCACTGCAGTCAATTGTAACATTGTAATTGAAAGCAGCTCGATTGAAACTTACAACATTATTAGCTGCATTCAGCTCCCGCACGCGCTCTGCACGGGTTTGTGCTATCCGAATCCTTTCAATTTCATTTCGCTCTTGACGTTGCTGGGCTGTTCGATTACTCCGATAATTAGCTTGGTTTGTAGCATTTCGAGTTCTTCGACCCAAATTGCTTCGCCCTCGTCTTATAGGTGGCATGAGTATAAATAAATTAAATCAAAACACAAAATAAATCAACCAGTCAATGTAAATTGAGGAACGTATACAAATTTGTTTTTAAATAATTTATTGAATCAGGCGTTACTTTGCGGAGGTCCATATCAATGAAATAAAATAATTTCCTTGCTCACCCGCGACCTTACGATAGCTAAGCTTATGCAAAATATGCGTGTTCATGCAGTTCCTCCACCTCCACACTGTAAGAACACGCACAAATCACACAAACCCATCCATCACCACCACCACACTACACTCGTAAGGTCGCGGGTGAGCAAGGAAATTATTTTAGTTCATTTAAATTTGTTTTTGTTATTATTTAGTAGGTAGTATTAAGGTACTCATGTCATAAAACTCATTTACTCGGCAATCTTCGTTCCACTTTAAACGAAAAAAGTAGTGTACGAAAAAAAATGGAAGAAAACGTCCCTATTTCAGACACTATAGGTCCAAACATCTTCCAGCCAAGCAAGCAAGCATGCAAATGCAAAATAAGGGGGATTAATAAAACAAAACGCCTAAATAAATTGAGTAGCAAACATTCGCATCACTCCGCATTTTACTAAAACCCACAGGTGATGCATTAATTACCGCACTTCCATACTCGCATTTTCTTTTCCCAGCAATTTTTCCAGTTTTTCTCTTCATAAAAACCTTCCCTAGACTTTAACGATGATATGAAAAAAAAAAATAGCTGAATTGGTCCAGCCGTTCTCGAGTTTTGCGCTTAGCAACACATTTTACGATTCATTTTTATTTATATAGATAATATAATATATAATATATATATAGATATATAGATACAAATTTGTACGGAACCATTGGCGCGTGACTACAACTCACATCTGGCCAGTTGGTCATGTCACACGGACCCTGAAAACATCGTTTTGTTGCCGTGATGCGTTTCGACGCCGCACTGAAAATACTTTAGTTTCCCGCGTGCTCCTCCCGCTCCCGCTCAGTCTGTCTCGATGCTTCAGCGAGTGCTCTGCTGCCGCCAGGTGACTTCATATCCATCGTCATGTAGCGTAGTGTGGATGAGTGCTGTGTCGCGTGTGTCATGTTTCTGTGGCGGTACTTTAGGAAGCTCGGTATGGGCTGCGGATTTGACGGTGAGTGCGTGATTGTTGGAATACGACGAGGATTTTGGCGGTAAGGATGATGTCCGTCCATTGATTTAGGTAAATAAATTAATAAATATCACGGGACAATTCACACCAATTGACCTAGCCCAAAGTAAGCTTAGCAAAGCTTGTGTTATGGGTACTACGCAACGGATAAATATAATTATATAGATAGAAACATACTTAAATACATATTAAACACACAAGACCCGAGAACAAACATTCTTATTTTTTCATACAAATATCTGCCCCGACCGGGAATCGAACACGGACCTCAAGCCTCGTAGTCAGGTTCCCTAGCCACTAGGCCATCTGGTCGTCAAATATAGTTTTAGGTGAATGCTAGGATAAAGGAAAAAGTAATGTACCGATCTAGTGAATAATGTTTTTGCATCGTTTTTGGCGGGAATGTTCGTATTTATCTTGTTACAAGCTTTTATTTAGTTTAACCTGTCCCGTTGTCTGTCTGTCTGTAATCAAATCTTGCAAGTTAAATTTGACCAACTTCCAGTAGTTGGATTGACTTGAAATTTGGTATAATTATGTAAATTGCGTGACAATACAATAATCTGGTAGTGACATCCTGGTAATCCGGCCAGGATCGTCTCCATAGGACGGAACTCTTCAACGGTTAATGCCATCGACTTGAAATTTGGTATGCAAATATAGTTTGGGTGACAATACAAGTAAAGTCAACAAAAAGTACAGTCAGCAAGAAAAAGTTTGTATTAAAAATAAAAACAATACCAACAACTTTTTTTTCTTTATGAGATTTACTATATGGGTGTAGATAAAGTAAACAGCCAGTCTAGTGCCGTAAGTAAGGTAGTAGATGTCGATGGTTACAGTAATTGTTAGTTAGGTCAATTTTGCCAGTGTCTAGGTTTGTAATGCCGTTGTTCAGTAAAACTGAATATGAGAGGTAATGAATAGTGGATGAAAGGTGAAAGTGCGAATCATAGTGATTGTTATTGCAATACAAATAGGTATTGTTATTGTTTGTTTGGACCAAGCGCGCCAGAATGGAGATGGAGTGAAAAAGGTAGCTACAGAGAACGCAGGATGCGCAGGAGTTGTTTGTGCCTACTAGTTTTGAGTTTAGTCATAGGTATAATTAATATCATGTTGCATGTATTCAGATAAATAAATAAATTGAAAACGCGAACTGGTAAATAACTTACTAATTGCAAATAGTATCCATGTTTACGGCAACTAATATAACTTGTTGTTTTTATGGTAAAAGCTAGGCGTTACCCGCGACTCGGTCCGCGCAAAATTCGTTTATCGCTATGCTGCGGGAACTATGCAATTTTCCGGGATAAAAATTATCCTAGGTCCTTCTCCGAGATTCAAACTATCTGTATACCGAATTTTATCTAAATTGGTTCAGTGGTTTAGACGTGATGAAGTAACAAACAAACAAACAAACAGACTTACAAACTTTCGCATTTATAATATTAGTAGGAAGTAGGCTAAGATTTAATTACACAAAATCAACAGTCAACGTCACGGTTTGCAATGAGGGCTATCGCGTATGAATTCGCCACTAGAGGCGCTAGTGCAGCGTGAGGTCTTCGAAATGTCAAATCTCATAGTTTTTGGGTGAGCTACACGGGTTTTTTTATAATTGGAATAATTTTGTGAATATTTTGCAATATCTGGAATTAATTATGGCAAATATGCGTTCCGGGGCAATGAATGTCTGTGTTTTGAGACAGTTTTGTCTTTCGGAAACTTTTGTCCCTTTTTTCCGAACAAAACGGGGACTATGCAACACTGTGGCATGCTCGATATTTTTATGGTACGGTTTTAAATATATTTTAATCTAAACTTTGTTTTCACGCCCGTAATAACAGACTTTGAAGGCCACACTTAAAAACCTCACGCAACAGTGCGCCATCTAGTGAGACAAAAAACGATAGCCCTCATTGTAAGCGTATTGTTGTAAATAAATCTCGACTGTTTCATGTTGCTGATTCTTTTACAGTTGATTTTTAACTGAGATAGCAACTGTACTATTTATTAACCTTTTAGATGACGGCCGCTAGTCTAATAAAGTCCAAGGTAGCGTTTGCCTCCTTACGTGCTATTCTATCGCTTTCATTGCAATTGATTCCGCAAGAACTGACTTCAATTGGTGTACAATGCACTCGCAATTGCTGTCTCGTTTCAGTTTAGATAAAAGGAAAGGATCGTTGTCGATTTATCCTACTAATATTAAAAATGTGAAAGTTTGTGAGTGAGTGAGTGAGTATGTTTGTTACTTCTTCACGCTGAAACGGCTGGACGGATTTGGCTGAAATTTGGCAAAAAGTTACTTTATTATCTGGATTGAAACATAGGATACTTTTTAACCCGACATTCCCACGGGATAGGGATACAATCTCTAAATAACAACCGCTGGAGTTATAGTCATGAAATTTGGTATGTATGTAGGTAGCTGGACGTCTGGAAAAACACATAGGCTACTATTTATCCCGATCTTCCCACGGGATAGGGATAAAATCTCGACCTAAAAACCGCTGGGCTTGGAGTCATGAAATTTAGTACGTAGGTAGCTGAACATCTGGAATAACTCATAGGCTACTACTATTTATCCCGATATTTCCACGGGATAGGGATAAAATCTCGAAATAGCAACCGCTGGGTTTAGAGTCATGAAATTTGGCATGGGTGTTTTAATTTAACGTCAATGAAAACCACGATGCAATTTTAGGGAATTCCCACGAGAATTTAATAAAATCACGGAATTTAAATTCAACTGCTGTATCCAATGGTTTACGCGTGCGAAGCCGCGGGTAAACGCTAGTATGTACATAAAAAGGTTGACTGGCAGAGATCCCTGCAGGGATAAGTCCGCCTTTGTACTTAACACAACTTTTATTTATGTAACCTTTTTGTTTTTCCTTTTGGTACAATAAAGAGTATAAACAAACAAACAAACATGTTACATAGACGTAGTTATCATAAGGGCGCGGGTTTTAGTTCATGGTACGAGTACGTACTTCATAAAAATATACGTGTAGTGATAACCTACGCATCGTAATCCTGTGCTGTAACATACCGAGTTGGTATGGTTACGCTAAAATTATCATTATAATGGTCATGTTTGCCGGTGACAGTAGCCAAATCACGCCGACCTCTGGGAAAGCGTATGCTGACTAGATTTATTTACGTACGCGTCGGCCGTGTTTATATTGTGCGCTGAAACTTGGCGCGAGTGCGTCTTATCACCGACCTTTGAAATATAAACAAGTTTTTATTATTATTATTATTAAGGTTTGAATATTTTGAACATGAAACTACCGTGAGACTCACTCATACCCGGATAACTCACGTCTTAAATCGAGTTTAGCTCGACATGTTGCAGCAGCCGCTGTGCGCGCGTTGCAGCAGCCGCTGAGTCGCGTTGCTCCAAAGACGAAGGGCTACGGATTAGCCCGAAACATGTCGAGCTAAACTCGATTTAAGACGTGAGTTATCCGGGTCATTATATTTAATATGGTTTGAATATTAATTAACAGCCTATCTTCAAAGTTGTAACGCATATATTTATCGCACTCCTAGACCAAGAGTATTACCTTATTTATTATGAAACTGACGTGTGTGTATATATGATGTCCAGAGGGCGGAATTGCTCATGGCAAAAATGAAACGTCAATAGAGTTGGAACGTTGAATTTTATCGACTTTTTCAGCTATCGATAAGTTCAGTCACCTTTTACATTTCTGACTTTAACATGTGGAAAAAATTATGACTATCTTGAATTATTACATACTAGAGAAGACGAGGAAAACGTCATTAGCACAGACATAGATTACGATACTTTTTTATACGATGAAAATTAGTTCGCAGGTGATTTGAATCCTTAGGTTGTATTATTGAAACTTAGGTAGTTTTAATAATGCAGTACTAAGGGGCTGTTTCACCATCCACTGATTAGTACTAACTGGCGGTTAGGTGTGATGCCGTCTCTATTTGTTTTGTTCGAATAGACGGAGATGGCATCACATTTAACCGTCGGTTAACACTAATCAGTGGATGGTGAAACAGCCCCTAAGTTAAGTAGTTTTTTAAATTATCGTTTTATATTGTCTTTTATTTAAATGCTATTCCGTAATGTTCATATGAAGTCTATTATTGTTTGCTTATGGATTTGAGGTTTAGTTTTGTTAATTTAAGTAGGTAAATATAATTTCAGTTTGTTCGATAGTCGATAAAATTCAACGTTCCAACTCTATTGACGTTTGATTTTTGCCATGAGCAATTCCGCCCTCTGATGATGTCAAAATGATTCGGTTACGTTGACAAAGAGTAACCTGATGATCTTTCGAGACCCGGTTCTATCGGGGCGGTTAAAATTAGCTCGTGACTGTTCTGACCCGGTTAGTTTAACTGCTGCATGAATGACCGGCGCGTTAACTGCGGCTTTACTTGTGGAACAGATGGTGTTTGGACACCATTCGTAAAGAAAATTAATTGATGTTGTGATGTTTAGAATTTTTACGATTTAGAGTAAATTCAGCCCGAAGCTGTTTGCCTGCTGTTTCATAATGCGATTTCAGAAAGAAAAGAATGAAAATACATTTATTCGGAACATTGACAGAATAATTACATAGAAGTAAGACAAAGAAAACAACACAGTGTTACTGTTCACGAAACGGACCCACCTCAGCATAATGCCGGCTCAAAAGCTGGCGCTGGTCTTCCGGTGGGACCGTGAGGCCGTCATTGCACGCTGCGCGTGCGACCGGACCGTGCCTAATTGTGAACGCGACTGTCTATGGTCAGCGCTACCAACACAAGCCAAGCATGACAACTGCTAAGGCATGCAATTTGCTCGCATTGTTTGTATTTCCGAATAAATACAACCTAGGGCTCTTTAAGGCTAGAGTGAAACGGCTGTTACTGAACCAGTGGGATACAACTTTGGCCTCGTATGCATTTTTCATCAGGTGAGATGATGGCTAATCACGGGTCAGTTTATGTAGGTAGTGTTAGTCCGTAGCCGATGCTGGTTGCCGTAGAAGTACCGAGCCTTTAAAATTAAATATTTATAAAAAAATATGTAAAAAAACGATTATCAACTTTAGAATGGTAGACCAGATATTTGGGTGATGGTACCTTCTCAAAGTCAAAATATCTATATTCAATTTTGTTCTAAAAAATCTACCACTGTACCCCCCTTTCTTGAAGGTTTCATTGTCATAGTAGGGAACACCGCTTGAGTAGGAAGTACGTGTATTTAGGAGCAAGTGTCGGAGCGTCATATATTTTACGCGTTGGCCTTGTGACGATACCCGCTATGTTTACTCTGATCATTGTTTGTGCTCAATAAAAAGTTACATTTATTCATTCGACAGACTGATATTAAAATCAAAAACATACATATGCGCCAGTGGTTTGCCTGTGGTTGTCCATGAGACTGAAGTAATCGGTAGTGTAGGAAATTCTCGTCGGATATTCCGAATTATTCAAATGTACATTGCATCATTCAATTGGCTTCCACATAAATCTGGGGTTTTAAAGCGAAATGTCAGTGTTGATGTATATATATATTACGAAAACATTCACGTTTACATACTACATTAATCTATCGCCCCATGTTCGCTATGCTGACGTTTGCATACTTCAAGAGATCGCGTCATGAAAGTATTATGAGTAAATTAGTGTCCGTTTGGCAGGAGGTGCGCGCAGAACGCGATGTGCTCCAAACGCGCATGTCGGAGCAGGCGCTCAAGATCTCGTCGTTGTCGGCGCGGCTCGAGACTCAGCGCAACAACGCGGAGGCGCTCGCGCACCAGGCCGCCAGCCAGCTCACCGTCAGTCTGCACGACGCGCTCGCTGAGGTCAGTCCGAGCTTGGCTTGGCTACTAGCTCAGCTAGAGGAATAGCTGCTCAGTTTGATTTTAGTTGGTCATTCAGCTAGTAGCTGGTCAGTTCGCTTTTAGCTAGTCGGTCAGCTAGTCGCTGGTCAGTTGGTTAGTAGTTGGTCAATTAACTATTATCTGGTCAAGCAGCTAATAGCCGCTCAGTTTGCTTTTAGCTGGTCAGTCAGCTAGTAGCTGGTCAGTATGCTTCTAGCTAGTAGCTGGTCAGTATGCTTTTAGATAGTCAGTCAGCTAGTATTTGGTCAATTAACTAGTATGTTGACAAACAGCTAATAGCTGCTCAGTTTGCTTTTAGCTGGTCAATCAGCTAATAGCTGGTCAGTTAGTAGTTGGTCAATTAACTATCATGTGGTCAAGCAGCTAAGAACTGCTCAGTCTGCTAGTAGATGGTCAGTTAGAGAAATAGCAACTAATAGCTGCTTAGTCTGTTTTAGCTTGTTAATCAGCTAGTAAATTAACTAGTATCCAGTCAAGTAGCTAATAGTTAGTCAGTCTGCTAGTAGCTGGTCCTTCAGCTAGTAGCGGGTATGTTAGCTAGTAGCTGGCCAGTCATCTTAAAGTTCTTCAGTGAGCTACCGGCCGGGTGGTCATTCGGGAGTTGCTGATCAGTCTGCTAATAGTTAGTCAGTCAGCAAGTAGTAATTTGAATCTAAATTCCAGCGTATTTTATTCATTTTTTATTTTTATCATCAGGTACAGAGATTAAAAGAAGAATTAGAATCAAAAGACAAGCAGCTCCTGCGAGCTAAACAGAACTTAGAAGAGAAGGAGAAACTGAGCGAGCAGCACCAGACGTTATATGGAAATTCATGTGAGTTAATCTTCATAACTATTTAGCTAATTGTATTTTAATGTCATCACATTGTTCAAATTCGTATCTGAAGGCCGACGCTAGCAATGGCACGATGATCAAGGATTTTTGTGAACAGAAACTTTTTCAACGATTGCGGTGTAGTAGTGTTAGACCGAGATGGAGACCTAGATATTGTATGCCTTGATACTGAACTGCTAATACAAAAAAAACGTATTTTTATAGGAAACTCCCAGCATTTACGTATTTCAGTATTATACACCGTGTTTTTGTTCTGTTGTTTAATAGAATAAAAAAAATGGCCCTAACATATAAATATTTTGTCAGGTAACCCCAAAGACAAGGTGATAATCCTCGAGCGGGAGCTGTCCTCTGCGCAGACGCGCATCGCGCAGCTGGAGGCGCTGGCGCGGAGTCTCGAACAAGACAAGGACGACCTACAAGCCGCGCTCAGGGACCACCAGAGGGCGCTCGCCGAGAGGGATGAACAGCTGCAAGAGATTATGGGTCAGTGATGCTATATACATACATAACTGGACCATAAAGTCAAAGTCAAATTATTTTATTTGTTGAACATAGGTATAACTGTATACAGTGGTAAAAGAAAATATTGTAGTCTCTCCATGTTTTGCCAGTTGGCGTACAAAAATAATTTAAAATAAGAGAGAGATTAAAAGAAAAAAATATGAGATAAAACTTTACAAGAGAAAAATCATTATTAAATTGAAATAGACTGATAGATAGATAGATTGGCAAACTCGGACAGCAAAATTGAATTTATCCTCCTGAGTCCTAACTCTTATTAACAGGTGTAGTAAGACCTAGCCGTGGGTCACCAAGTCACCGTCTTTGTTATTTTGGCTATTGTTACAGTCGAGCTCATAAACTTGTGAGCAAAAATTTTATCAAAAATATCTGAACACGCTTCAACGCCGTTAACAATAGAGGCGTATTCAAATATTTTTGATCAAATATTTGCTAATACAAACTGAAATATAGATGCACAGAAAAAACAGAAAAATAAGACCATCACTGGGAATCGAACCCAGGTCCTCGGTATTCCGTACCGCGTGCTATACCGCTACACCACTGATGGTCAACGGTACCGACACGAATTTCCCTATGCATCTCATATCTCAGCTTGTGTTTCTTACTTAGTCACTTAAGCAGCGACGCTAGCGACATCTATGCCGTAAGCCCTCAAACTTTTTCGGCATTCCTTTGGAACTAACCGCTCACCCTTCACGCTCAGTTTGTATTTTCAATTTCGGTTTTACGGGATGACCGTAAAAGTAAAAATTTGGAATTGAATTAAAAAATACAAAAAGATTCCAAAAAACCAATCTTAATTCAAATATTTGCTCACAAGTTTATGAACTCGACTGTACGACATTCTGAAAATTCCTTATTCAATGAACAATTTGTGCTTTTATAAAGTGCGTTTGGCCGTTATTCTTAGTGTTACTTTGTTCTTTATAAAGTACATTAGGAATCGCGAGGATATGCAAATGAATTTTCGAGGAAAAAGCCTCTCTGCTTCGTCGCAATATTTAGTCTGTTTGTTCCACTTTCACGCCATAATTACAATAAATAACAGTAGTTTAAAAAAAAATAAACGAATTCTGCGCAGACGAAGTCGCGGGTAACAGCTAGTATACATATAGTTCTCAATTGGACTCGGTCTAGACCGTTGACTCACGATGCAGACGCTTGGAGCGGCTCCAACTTCCGTTGACACTAATGACCGTAAAACCACCACTAATTTAACATTGTCCCGCAGCTCTCAAGCTCGACGACGACGACAAAGATGACAAAACCGAACCGGACGGCAAGACCTCCGCCCGGACTCTCAGCGACATCGTCTCCATCTCAGAGTTTGACGAACAAGATCTACAAATGAGGAGAGCTGAACTCAAAGCCCACAACCTGAGCCTGAATGCCCCCTACGTCGATAATAGAGACAAGACACAGCTAAATAGAACTCTGCCACCCAACTTGTCTAAACCTAACATGAGCTCGCTTAACATTGACTTCATCGACCAATTCGATCTGCCAAGTTTCACCCCCCGCGGTGATTCGTTACCAATCCATCTCACTTCTACTCAGAATAAGGATGCTCATGGTATATTCAAAAGAAACGTCAACGAAACGACTGTGTTCGGAACACTTGATAAATTTGGTGAAGGTGTCAAACATTCGACAGCTCAAAAAATACCCGACAACTGTTCCATGTTTCCGAATAGGGATGTCGATGAAAGCAAAGATGTAAGCGTTGAACCGAAGAAAATCAATTTTTCAATTGAACCTTCCAATGACAATAGAACGCAAGACGAAGAGTTCACGTCTCTAAGAGAACTGGGCATAACACTAGACATCAGGCAAGAGAACTTTCCCGATATTCTGACACAATTGAAACATGAAATCAAGAAATCCAAGAGAGAACTCGAATCTTGTAAGTCAGAGTTAAAGAACGCAGAAGAACAGCTTTGCGAGTTTCCCGCTTTGAAAGAGGAAGTTGAAGAGTTAAAAGGTTTATTAGAAAATACAATGGCTACTATGGAGAACGACAAGAAATTCTACGAAAATCAACTAGAACATTTCTCTTCAAATAAGACCCTGCTTGAACAAAGAGTGAGTGAATTAACGCAAGAGGTCAACGAAAAGTCTAAAGACCTGCATCTGTTCAAAGAAGATATTCTTAGACGAGAAAACATGATCTTAGAGTTAGCTAAGGAGAAACGTAACTTGACGAATAAAATGACTGAACTAGAATGCAAAATTGACGAAATACAGAGTAGAAATACAGCGTTGGAAAAATGCGAAACAGACAACCGTATTTTGAAAGAAAAGGTGTCTGAACTCCAGAAATTGGAACAGTTGGTTTCAGAAAAGAATCAGCAGATAGATAGTTTGAACCAGCACCTAGACAGATTGGACGACTTGCAGAGATGCCTTAATGATAAAACAGAAGAACTAGACCACCTCAAGGAAGCATTTGAAGAGAAATCCAACGAATTGTTTAGAATACAACGCACTATTGATGCTCAAAATCGTGACATCGAAAAAATCAACGAAGATAATAACAATTTAAATGTAGCTAACAAAGAACTAAAACTTAAACTTACTAAACTAGAAAAAGAGCAAGAAAACGCATCTCTAAAACTACAAAACAGTGAAAGCGAGCTCGAAAGAGTGAACTCTCTAAACAACGAATTGACATCGAAGATTGATGAGCTGAAAGATTTGACAGACAAACTAAAAGATAAGGAGACAGAGATTGACATTTTGAATGAAGACATAAACTCTTACCATGAAGAGATAGCTTCTTTGAAAGAACAGATGAAGATGGTGTCCCGTAGTCCTTCTCCAAAGAGTAAAGGAGAGAAGCCGGACCGTCAGGCCAGCAATGACAAGAAACAGCTGGTGAAAATCAGGAAGCAGATATCGCTGCTGCAGCACGAATTGGACTTCAACAGGAAAGAGCTAAATGACAAGGTGAGTAAGTTCTTGAAGTCCTCCATAGTATAGCCTGTTGGCCGACAGTTGATAAAAAAAAATACAACATGCTAGTTACTTTCATCGATAAAAACAATCGTTTTAAACTATTAAATATATAAAACGGAAAAACACACAAACGGTACCTTCAAAGCTCATTCCGCAACGAATCGACAATACATATGGCGGCCGCATTCGCACGCATGACGGGCTGTACGCTTGAAAAGGGCTGAAAACCTTGTACAGTCAAGTGTAAAAATATGAACTTATTCAAAGTTTCAAAAATAAATATCACAGACTCTTATTCAGACGCAATAAGGCCGTAGTAACATATTTTTGAGTGATTCGAATAGATACTTATTTTTGCTCTTGACTGTACCACGAAACTCATTTTATTATTTATTATCATATCATAATATTTATCAACTTTCTGCGGACAGCCTGCATGTAGATTACATTACCATATATAAGTCCTTGTTAATTAAAGATAAATTACTTGCGGCATTTTTGATTAAAAAGTAGCTAGGTTGTCTCTTTTTCCTGGTCTCAGACAGAGCTTTGCAATGTGTGTATACGCACAATCTAAAATGTTAATGTGTATTTTTGTTGGTAGTACGGATTATCAGTATTCGGCCAGACTTCCTTTTATTTATCTTTACATGTCTGACGTGCTTTATTGGCAGTGCATTTATTCTTTATAGCGATTCGTTGAAGTTTGGTGCTTTGCCAAAAATGCGTGACGTTAGAATTCCAAGCTTACCTTCCGTAGTTATATAGCTCCATTGTAATACGATTCGACGTAAATTATTAACTCATTAGCTTGTTCTATTGTTTCTTTTTGGCAACAGGCAACTATTAGTTATGCCAATTTGAATTAAAAATATGGATCCCATCTGAACGGATTGGGATAAAATTTCGTGCCTATGTAGGTGGCTCTTAGAAATAACACATAGGCTATTTTTATCCCGATATTTCCACGCAATCAAGATGTATTTTATAATCCCGTTATCACAACTGGTAAGTCTGGACACGTGAAATTATGCACGGGGATATTCCAAAAAACATAAATGAATACCACGGTGTTCATTTATCACGGTGTTATATTTAAGACCTATCCAACGATACCCCACACGACAAGGTTGGATGAGAAAAAAAAATCACCCACAATTTACGTCTTTGGGAGGAACACAATTTTTTTTTTTAATTTTTATTGAACCATTTTTTCGGCATTGTTTACATACATATTCGTGCAATATTACAGCTTTCTAGCATTGATAGTCCCTGAGCAAAGCCATGGACGGACAGACAGACATGGCGAAACTATAAGGGTTCCGTTTTTGCCATTTTGGCTCCGGAACCCTAAAAAATAATTATCAAAATCGGACTACTCTGTAAAAAGTTACGCCTGACCAGATGCATTGCATTCATTACAATCAGTGACTTATCAATCATCAATCAATCATCCCCTGTTTTCCTGTTTTAGGGTAGGATTATTTTTTTCCATATTTAAATGGGACCACCCTCGGTGTATACGCTTTCCAATAAAAAAGAATTATCAAATTAAAAAGTTATGCGTGGTCATACCTACATAAAAAAAGCAAATATACGCGTCGACTTGAGAACCTCCTCCGTTTTTTTTCCTCGGTTAAAAATATACTTGTGATTACATATTTTTAAGATTCTAATGATCTAATGATTATTGCGAACAAAGCTGCGGGTAAAGGCTGGTTTATAATAACATATTGTTTGATTTCCGAGTTCAATTCTCGGTAGTTTTGTCTTGGCAACAGTTTAGTATAATAGTTGATTGTTATGTTGTAATCGTTGTAGGAAAACTTTGTTGTAAAAGCTAACGTTAGGTCAAATGTAAGTGCTTACTTTTTAGTTACATCGCCATTGCTCCTTGTGAACACACGCTCTTTAGTGTAACAATTAACTGTATCAAATACTATTTGAGGGATTCTGTAATTGGCTCTGTGTTGCTAATCCCAATACATATATTTGTGTTATTAGTTGATGGTTTTCCTTAAATAAATAAATAATAAAACTAGATATTACGGCTCAAGAGATAAGAGCCTTGTGAAAGACAGATAGACAGCGGAGTCTCCGTTGGCACCCTTGGATACATAACCCTAAAAAAAGATGGACATATACGAAGAGCTTCACAAAATAACAGTAAAATATTCGGCGCAGGCCTTCGAGCTAGCGAAAGCTAAGTTGGACGTGACCGAGCTGCGCAACAGTGTGTCCCGGGCGGGCAAGATGGCGGCCGACGCGGAGGCTGCGAGCGCGGCGCTCTCGGAGCGCGCCGAGATGGCGGCTGCGGAGAAAGACGCGCTGGCGGCGAGGCTGCAGGATGTGCTGGGAAGGTAAGGGTCGGGGTGGCATGGATATTATCAAATTCAAATATTTATTGATAGGTTGTGATAAAGTGTTATGTGTAGGAGGTAGTAAATAATCAGAAGATTCCTAATTCGAATCCTGGCAAGGTCGCCATGAATTGTTATGCGTAAGAGGTGGTAAATAATCAGAAGATTCTAGGTTCTAATCCTGGCAAGGTCGCCATGTAATATTAGGATAAAGGAACGTGGTGCTCAATGAGACGCCAGTTGTAGATGAGTCAACCTTAGAATATATACATTACGATTGTCGCTGACACAAGCAATATGCGTTTATGTAGCAGTAAACTATTGTGTTACTGCTAAACTCTGAAAGTGGCCAATTGCCATACTACAGTGAGTTCGTATACATAGCTTATTATTAGTTATTATTAGTACGTCACAATCTGCTAGGGTCCAGCATACAATATTTCAATCTTACAAACTAAGTACATAGTGGGTATGTATGTATGTAAACTCTTTATCGCACTTCTTCTTTAACTTAAGAGTTTTACTCTTGTCGATGGAGTATCTTCCACACATCCCTCCGTTGGGTCATCCTCTTGACCTCTTGATACGACGCGAAGCCAACTATCTCCCTTATCTGATCGATGTTGCTGCGCCTAGATCGACCTTTTTTCTCTCTTCCCCATGCACCCATTGCATATAAAAATAAACAAGGGATCTATCAGGCTATGCCTTACAGTGAGAGCAGGTAGCGCTAGTGATGCCTACCCTGCTGCTGGTACAAGTGCGTGGCGCTGCCTATTCTGCTGCTGTTGTACGCTACACACCAGACATGATTGTAGCCGACAAGGTCCTCTACTGCTCACTCACACATCGCCTTTTACGGCACCCGCGGGAACAGATTCTTCCGTCTTTTTGTAAAACCTGGCACGGCACAGCGAACATTAATTATGCATAATTACAATCCAATTTTGATTTACCTTGCTCGCCTTCAGGTTGCAAAAACTGTAACATATTTACATAGTATACTCGTAAAAGTCGCTTTCTGCCTTAGAACGTATGTATGTACGCTAAAATCTTTTAAATTACGCGGCGGATTTTAGACCGATTTTCATCAATGAATACAGTGATTCAAGAGAAAGGTTAATGTACATTATATATATTACCAGTGGCGCACCCCGGCACGGTAGCTTTTGGGAAACGGTGGTGAAAATTGTGAAGTTACCGCCTTTAACCATAGACTTAATTTTGTTCACCTCTATTTTTCATAGTTGCATCCAAGTGAAGAGGGATGGGTCGCTAGTGAAGAATATATGAATTTACTTTGCCACACTCGTTCACAGGTTACAGGAGGAAGGCGACTTATCCGAGTTGCGGTCGAAGCTGGAGGAGAAAACTGAGAGATGTCAGGAGCTGGAAGCAGAGCTACAAGACATGAAGGATCTCGTGGAAAAGTAGATAACATTTTAAATAACATAATTAATTCTTATTGTATAGTAAATTTTTATAGATCATTTGAACTAGGCTCAATTAAAGAAAATGTTGAATATAATTTTATTTGCCAAAATTTGGCACAGCAAGGAAATTACATGAAAACAAGAAATAAAACAACCTTACGTAATCTTGCGTATTCAGTATGAGTAAAAGAAAGAAATAAAGAACAGAAACATTTTAGGGCCGAAAGTTGCAAAAAGGTACTCAGCGTGTTGCCACGGCAAGTCGCAGCGTTTTTCAGTATAACTCGTATTGTTCGTATCTATATCTGAATAGAGAACGTTACCATGACTATTACGGCATCCGGGATTTATCACGATTAACAAAACGAGTAATAATTACCTAGGCCCCTTTTTTATTTATTTATCATTTATATGTATACTTTAAAGCTTTATAATAAGTTGTCATGTGCAGGATGGGGCCGTCGCGGCAGTCTCCATCGTCGCAGCGCGCGCTTGTGGTGAGCGGCGCGCGCTCGCCCACGGCCGAGCTGGAGCGAGCGCTGCGGGACCAGCTGGACTACTCGCACCGTCTGGACCAGGACATCATGGAACAGGTAAGAGGGACTCTCCGCTGCAGGGGCACTTAAAATAACCTAACCTAACCAACAGAAAGTTGGAAAATCCCTGACTTTGTCTCTTCAAAGTTCAATATCTCAAAAACGGCTGAACCGCTCCCTAGAAAGCCTGCTTTCAATTAAAAAAAAACCGCATTCAAATCGGTCCACCCGTTTAAGAGCTACGGTGCCACAGACAGACACGCACATAGCGGTCAAACTTATAACACCCTTCTTTTTGCGTCGGGAGTTAAAAAGAAAGAGAGTAAACATTTATTCATGGTGTTACAAAACATAAAATAAATAAGTATCACAATCACGAAATAGTCCCAAACGTTTAGTTTGGGCAATGGCGAATACTAATATTTAATGCCAGAAAACGTCCACTGTTGAACAAAAGCATCCGCTAGAAGTTCCCCCCTTAAGTAAATTAAACCGTTGTCCGTTAAGCATAGCCACCGCGCAATGGATAGAGTAATCTTTCACCGCGCCAAAGGTCTCACTTTACCAGGCCATTAGTAACATATTGAATGAACATGTCTTTTTCAGATACTTTCGGGCAGCAGCGACGAGCACGAAGACATCCCGCGGCTGGCGCTTAACTCCTCTAAGTGAGTGTTGTTCGAAGTTCACGATATTTCGTAAAAAGCGACAGGCTAAGGCAGCGATACTCTAACCCCCTTATTCATAAAACTTAGCAAGCCTATGTTAACTAACAAATGCTTTGTCCCTTTCTAACAAATACAAATGTCGAAGTGACAGATAAGGACAAACGAATTTTAGCGGCATTTTAACTAAAATAGGTTTGATTGTCGTTTATGAATAAGTGGGAAAGTGTGTTCTGCCGAAATCCCTGTAAGGCTTTCGCAAGAATTTAGAAAAAAAAATAACCTGAGCCGAACCTGATATGAGACTTCAACTGTCCTCTATCAAACCTATCCACCGATTGGTGAAAAATAAAAAACGGTTTCTAATTTATTTATTTATTAAAGGAGAACCGACAGCTTATAAAACAATATGATTATGAAAATAGTGACACATCCAATTACAGGATCTCACAGATGGTCTCAAAATACAAGTTTAAGCTTAACTTAAACGAGATGACGCGTTCTATATCACACCCTACTCAAAAAACAACTCTTCAAATGAAATTCTCACTCCAATTTTGGAATCAGGTAGGCATTGCACTACTCATAAACTACTACTAATGCTTAAAAAAAAACGAAGTGTAAGTAGTGATTGAGCCAAAATTGAATGACGATATTTTGAATTTGTCTTTGAATGAATATTGACGTTTGTGCAGGTCGTCAAGTTCGATCCACTCAACGTCGTCGGACCGCATGAACAGACTGAAAACTGAAAACGACAAGCTGCTGATGCAGGTCAATAACCTCGAGGCGCGGCTCAAAGACAAAGACGCTCTCATCACCGAGCTCAACAGGTAAAACCTAACCTAACCTAACCCAACAATAGTAGATTGTACAACAAGAGCATAAAACGAGCCATTTTACCCGAGGCGTTCATATAGCCACGTCGATAGACACGTCGTAGATAGACACGTCGAGGGGAAAATGGGTTTAATGCTCGAGTTTTACACTCTGCTTTTCACTTCGATGCGAGGAAATGAAATAGCAACAGTGGAAACAATGATTCACTTTCTATATACCTTTTATTTTTTATGCATTATTATAGAGTTGTATGCCAGAATCGTAGCAAGTGGAAGGATGTAGTCTCCGCCTACCCCGTTGGGAAAGAGGCGTGATTTTATGTATGTGTATGTATGTATGTGCATTATTATAATAATTCCATTTTTTTATTTTACTGATTCATTATGATTGATTTGAATGATTTTTAGTTTTATATAAATTAAAAATTATCTAAAAAATATATAGAAACTTTTTTGTTTGTGGCTGTTGACACCTGATTACCTTGGTCTTAAGTTGGTCTTAGACGAAGATTTTATTTTATGCACTAGAGCATAAAAAGTCATTTTATGTCGCCTAGATACAGCATAAACACGAACTTTACGAGCATGAGAAGTGAAAACAGTTTTTTAAAGTTAAAATTAAAGCTTGTTAAAGTACATAGGGAAAAATAGCATTTTTGCATTAACAAAACTACTATTATATTTTTAGGATTAAATTTGATTTTTAAATAAATACTTTGTTCTGCCAGTTCCATTTAAGAAATTAATTTTAAAACTCCGCTACTTCACCGTTGTAATTTTTGACCGGGTGAGCCAAAATACTAGCGTATTCCGTATGTCCGTAAGTCTGTTCTTTTAGAATTTTCTGAGCGGTTTCTATAATTACGAGCATATGGATTTTTTGTGTATTCAATTTTGGAATGATTTCAAAATGGCGGAGGCGGGGGGTTTAAAAACGTAAAAAAGTCAGGTATTTCGCGTCTACAGCTCGCAGGCTAGTTCTACATTGTTACATAACAGCGTCTTTATCCAGGATACGTGACAAGCTGGTGCAGGACTGGCAGGCGGCCAAGCTGCGGCTGCAGGCTGAGAAGGACAACTGCGGCCGCCTCCAGCTGCTACTGCTCACGCACAAAGAGAGCGCTGAGACTTTACAGGTAAACTATAACCAAACCAACATAGAAAGGTTGAAAACGAAAATTATTATATTGTTAGAAAATAATTAAAGTATTTGAATTAAGGCAATAAAGTAATAAAAAAAAAATAACAATGAGGTGTCTTGAGGTTTTCAGTAAATCCACTTACATCTATATCCGTCACAAACTATGTAGATATAGCGAAACTATACGGATTCCGTTTTTGACATTTTGGCTACGGAACCCAAAAAAGACCGTTGAGGTGTCTGATGTTTTTAGTATAACGCCTTATTGTATTTATTTATTTATTCAATCAGCGCATAATATGAAGCTGCTATATCCGTCACGATAGATTTAGAAAGAAAGAAATAAATAAAAAATATTTGGGCAAAAATGGAGTGGAACGGGTTAAGAACAGTTTCCAATTATTAATATTCTTCCAGAACCAAGATTCCAACATGATCCAGATCTTAAAGAAGCGTCTGGAGAGCGCTATGCAGTCGGAGTTGGAGTTGCAGCAGCGGGAACTACAACACAAGGCGCGCCTCGCCGCGCTCGAGCGGCAGCTCGTGCCCAGCGGTGGGCACGACGAGCCCACTAAGCAGCTGCTGCAGCATGAGGTGACGGATTTTAAACTGATACTCGCTGTTATGTTTAGCTGACCGACCGACGGATCGACCAACCAACCCTCCGACCGATCCACCGAGTTACCTACCAGGTAGGTGATGGAGTGTCCAACAACTAAGCAACCGACCGACCGACTATCCGAGGAGCAACCAACCCTCTCACCGATCCCCCGAGTTACCTACCAGGTCGGCGATGGAATGGCCAACAACCAACCGACCGACCATCCGACGACCAACCAACCCTCCGACCGATCCACCGAGTTACCTTCCAGACCAGTGATGGACCATCCAACAACCAACCGACCGACCATCCGACGACCAACCAACCCTCTGACCGATCCACCGACTGATATACCAGACCAATTATCGACCGTCCCGTCTCTCTTTCTCTCCCTAATCCCCCTCTCTCCCACTATCATTCTCTCTCTTTGTCGCTATAACTACTTTCAACTTCATAGTTTCTAATCTCTAACTTTCATTTCAGCTGGAGAACTCGGAGCGTCTCCGAGGCGAGATATCCTTGCTCAAGTCTAAACTGGAAGTGGAACGCACGCGCAGCGGCGACGCGCAGGCCACGCTGGACCACGCCAGGGCGCATCACCAGAGGGAGCTGGACGCCAAGAGCGACGCCTGCCACGCGCTACGGGGGGAACTGGCTGAGCTGAAGAGGTGGGTAGTGTTATACTAGAGCACGCGCGCGTCACCAGAGGGAGCTGGACGCCAAGAGCGACGCCTGCCACGCGCTACGGGGGGAGCTGGCTGAGCTGAAGAGGTGGGTAGTGTTATACTAGAGCACGCGCGCGTCACCAGAGGGAGCTGGACGCCAAGAGCGACGCCTGCCACGCGCTACGGGGGGAGCTGGCTGAGCTGAAGAGGTGGGTAGTGTTATACTAGAGCACGCGCGCGTCACCAGAGGGAGCTGGACGCCAAGAGCGACGCCTGCCACGCGCTACGGGGGGAGCTGGCTGAGCTGAAGAGGTGGGTAGTGTTATACTAGAGCACGCGCGCGTCACCAGAGGGAGCTGGACGCCAAGAGCGACGCCTGCCACGCGCTACGGGGGGAGCTGGCTGAGCTGAAGAGGTGGGTAGTGTTATACTAGAGCACGCGCGCGTCACCAGAGGGAGCTGGACGCCAAGAGCGACGCCTGCCACGCGCTACGGGGGGAGCTGGCTGAGCTGAAGAGGTGGGTAGTGTTATACTAGAGCACGCGCGCGTCACCAGAGGGAGCTGGACGCCAAGAGCGACGCCTGCCACGCGCTACGGGGGAGCTGGCTGAGCTGAAGAGGTGGGTAGTGTTATACTAGAGCACGCGCGCGTCACCAGAGGGAGCTGGACGCCAAGAGCGACGCCTGCCACGCGCTACGGGGGGAGCTGGCTGAGCTGAAGAGGTGGGTAGTGTTATACTAGAGCACGCGCGCGTCACCAGAGGGAGCTGGACGCCAAGAGCGACGCCTGCCACGCGCTACGGGGGGAGCTGGCTGAGCTGAAGAGGTGGGTAGTGTTATACTAGAGCACGCGCGCGTCACCAGAGGGAGCTGGACGCCAAGAGCGACGCCTGCCACGCGCTACGGGGGGAGCTGGCTGAGCTGAAGAGGTGGGTAGTGTTATACTAGAGCACGCGCGCGTCACCAGAGGGAGCTGGACGCCAAGAGCGACGCCTGCCACGCGCTACGGGGGGAGCTGGCTGAGCTGAAGAGGTGGGTAGTGTTATACTAGAGCACGCGCGCGTCACCAGAGGGAGCTGGACGCCAAGAGCGACGCCTGCCACGCGCTACGGGGGGAGCTGGCTGAGCTGAAGAGGTGGGTAGTGTTATACTAGAGCACGCGCGCGTCACCAGAGGGAGCTGGACGCCAAGAGCGACGCCTGCCACGCGCTACGGGGGGAGCTGGCTGAGCTGAAGAGGTGGGTAGTGTTATACTAGAGCACGCGCGCGTCACCAGAGGGAGCTGGACGCCAAGAGCGACGCCTGCCACGCGCTACGGGGGGAGCTGGCTGAGCTGAAGAGGTGGGTAGTGTTATACTAGAGCACGCGCGCGTCACCAGAGGGAGCTGGACGCCAAGAGCGACGCCTGCCACGCGCTACGGGGGAACTGGCTGAGCTGAAGAGGTGGGTAGTGTTATACTAGAGCACGCGCGCGTCACCAGAGGGAGCTGGACGCCAAGAGCGACGCCTGCCACGCGCTACGGGGGGAGCTGGCTGAGCTGAAGAGGTGGGTAGTGTTATACTAGAGCACACGCGCGTCACCAGAGGGAGCTGGACGCCAAGAGCGACGCCTGCCACGCGCTACGGGGGAGCTGGCTGAGCTGAAGAGGTGGGTAGTGTTATACTAGAGCACGCGCGCGTCACCAGAGGGAGCTGGACGCCAAGAGCGACGCCTGCCACGCGCTACGGGGGAGCTGGCTGAGCTGAAGAGGTGGGTAGTGTTATACTAGAGCACGCGCGCGTCACCAGAGGGAGCTGGACGCCAAGAGCGACGCCTGCCACGCGCTACGGGGGGAGCTGGCTGAGCTGAAGAGGTGGGTAGTGTTATACTAGAGCACGCGCGCGTCACCAGAGGGAGCTGGACGCCAAGAGCGACGCCTGCCACGCGCTACGGGGGAACTGGCTGAGCTGAAGAGGTGGGTAGTGTTATACTAGAGCACGCGCGCGTCACCAGAGGGAGCTGGACGCCAAGAGCGACGCCTGCCACGCGCTACGGGGGGAGCTGGCTGAGCTGAAGAGGTGGGTAGTGTTATACTAGAGCACGCGCGCGTCACCAGAGGGAGCTGGACGCCAAGAGCGACGCCTGCCACGCGCTACGGGGGGAGCTGGCTGAGCTGAAGAGGTGGGTAGTGTTATACTAGAGCACGCGCGCGTCACCAGAGGGAGCTGGACGCCAAGAGCGACGCCTGCCACGCGCTACGGGGGGAGCTGGCTGAGCTGAAGAGGTGGGTAGTGTTATACTAGAGCACGCGCGCGTCACCAGAGGGAGCTGGACGCCAAGAGCGACGCCTGCCACGCGCTACGGGGGGAGCTGGCTGAGCTGAAGAGGTGGGTAGTGTTATACTAGAGCACGCGCGCGTCACCAGAGGGAGCTGGACGCCAAGAGCGACGCCTGCCACGCGCTACGGGGGGAGCTGGCTGAGCTGAAGAGGTGGGTAGTGTTATACTAGAGCACGCGCGCGTCACCAGAGGGAGCTGGACGCCAAGAGCGACGCCTGCCACGCGCTACGGGGGGAGCTGGCTGAGCTGAAGAGGTGGGTAGTGTTATACTAGAGCACGCGCGCGTCACCAGAGGGAGCTGGACGCCAAGAGCGACGCCTGCCACGCGCTACGGGGGAGCTGGCTGAGCTGAAGAGGTGGGTAGTGTTATACTAGAGCACGCGCGCGTCACCAGAGGGAGCTGGACGCCAAGAGCGACGCCTGCCACGCGCTACGGGGGGAGCTGGCTGAGCTGAAGAGGTGGGTAGTGTTATACTAGAGCACGCGCGCGTCACCAGAGGGAGCTGGACGCCAAGAGCGACGCCTGCCACGCGCTACGGGGGGAGCTGGCTGAGCTGAAGAGGTGGGTAGTGTTATACTAGAGCACGCGCGCGTCACCAGAGGGAGCTGGACGCCAAGAGCGACGCCTGCCACGCGCTACGGGGGAGCTGGCTGAGCTGAAGAGGTGGGTAGTGTTATACTAGAGCACACGCGCGTCACCAGAGGGAGCTGGACGCCAAGGGCGACGCCTGCCACGCGCTACGGGGGGAGCTGGCTGAGCTGAAGAGGTGGGTAGTGTTATACTAGAGCACGCGCGCGTCACCAGAGGGAGCTGGACGCCAAGAGCGACGCCTGCCACGCGCTACGGGGGGAGCTGGCTGAGCTGAAGAGGTGGGTAGTGTTCATACTAGAGTTTTTTTACCCCAAGTTTACCCAAGGGGTGCCAACGGATCCCTATTACTGAGACTCCGTTGTTTGTCTGTCTGTCTGCTGTTGTCCACTGCTGGACACCGGCCTCTCCCAAGGCTCTCCACTCAGACCGGTCTTGTGCTTTCCGCGTCCACCGCGATCCCGCGATCTTAACCAGGTCGTCGCTTCATCTTGTCGGAGGCCTACCGACAGCTCGTCTCCCGGTCCGCGGACGCCATTCGAGAACCTTTTGACCCCATCGGCCATCAGTCCTGCGACTTCAATTTCGCAATTCTTTGCATAAATATCTGATACGACTCTATTGCAGACTCTATTGCAAGACTTGTCAGATATTTTGCACGCTCCTCTGTGGCATTTATGTATGGCTGTTTATTTATTTATATTGTAGTTTATGTATTATATTGTTTAAAGCACTGTATAGTAGCTTCCATTATTTTAACTCTTAAACTCACCCTTTGTCGGACCCTAACGTATTGCTCCTCTCCTCCCATCCACTCAAAGGTTGACTGGTAGAGATCCCTTAAAGGGATAAGTCCGCCTTTGTACAAGTATCTTAAAGTTTTATCAGTTGTATTTTGTTAATTTTCTTTTGTACAATAAAGAGTTTACATACATACATACATAGATATGAAACGCCACGATTATTTTTCTTACAGTGTGCTTTTGTATCTGTGTTGTAGACTGAAGCATGATGCCAGCGTGGAGTTGTTGCGCGCCAAGGAGTTGCTCAACATACAGAGCGGCGCCATCGCTGAACTGGAGCAGAAACTGGCCGCCGCCGCTATGAAACAGCGCCCCATCAACGACGCTTTGGTGAGTGCAGCTCGGAGATGGGATGCCTAGGTCATAAAAACTATCGATTTTTTATTTAGGTACCGTTACTTTGTCACGAATAAATGATTTCTATTTCTATTTTAAGGTCGGGGTACTTTGACTTTGCCTTTGGTATTAACTGTGTCCGAGTGTGATTATTGGTTTGATAATATGGATCTGTGCCATGTGGTTGTTGTTAACTTATCGATCACGTTTTTATTTTACGTTTTTATACATACATACATAATATTCACGCGTCTTTCCTAACGGGGTAGGCAGAGACTACATCCTTCCACTTACGTTTTTATGTGGTCTTTATATGGATCAAAGTAACCCTCCAGTGGGTCAAAGTACCCCGACCTTACGGTAAAGTCAACCACGAAGATATAGATACAGATGATGTTACAAAAATAAGGTTATGTGTGTATACACACATCACATCACACATCATCAGCCGGAAGACGTCCACTGCTGGACAAAGGCCTCCCCCTTAGAACGCCACAATGAACGACAACTCGCCACTTGCATCCACCGGTTTCCCGCTACTCTCACGATGTCGTCAGCCCACCTGGTGGGAGGCCTGCCAACGCTTCGTCTTCCGGTTCGTGGTCGCCACTCGAGGACTTTTCTCCCCCAACGGTTATCTGTTCTTCGAGCGATGTGGCCTGCCCATTGCCACTTCAATTTGCATATTTTTCCAGCTATGTCAGTGACTTTAGTTCTTCGACGAATTTCCGTATTCCGGATTCTATCGCGCAAAGAAACGATGATGTGTGACGAGATGTGTGTATACATATTTTTGAAATTTAACAGCACCTTATTTTATTTTCCTAGCTACCAGATTGACTTTTCGGTACAAAAAAAAGCATTGCTATTTTTAATAGAGAAGCCCAATTGGGAATCTTGCGACCTAAAAGCACCTATCCTATTTTCTCTAGCGCTTAAAAGATTTTCTATTACCTCTTCGTTTACTTACAGACAGAGATAGAATCCCACAAGAGCGAGCTAGCACGCGAGCTGACTACCCTCCGCTCGCTAGTAACGTCCCCCGAGCTGGCCACGCTGCGGGACGCGCGGACGCAGCTTGGACAACAAGTGGAATCGTTGCAGGCCGAGTTGAGGACCAAAGCGCAGGCGCAGGAGGAGAAGGACCAGGCTGTGAGTTGGCTCGCGCTGTTCGATGTTAGGGTGCTCTGCTGGGAACTGTTTCACGCTGTTGTTTGATGATTTAAATCCATCATTATATCAGCCGTAGGACGTCTACTGTTGGATATAGGCCTATTAAAGGCCTTGGCTCAAGTACTATTGGACGTAGTTTAGCAATATCCTAACCAACAAAAAGTTGGAAAACTCCCGACTTTGTCACTTAAAAGTTCAATATCTCAAAAACGGCTGAACCGACTTTGATAAAACATGTTTAAGAACCATCGCCAGAAAATCTGTTTACAATTAAAAAAAACCGCATTCAAATCGGTCCACCCGTTTTAGAGCTACGGTGCCACAGACAGACAGACAGACACTCACACAGTCACACAGACACACAGCGGTCAAACTTATAACACCCCTCTTTTTGCGTCGGGGGTTAAAAATGATCCAATTATGATTGGTTATTTGGAGTCTTTTTGTATTTTTTATTTCAACTCCAAATGTGTTACTTTTACGGTCATCCCGTAAAACCAGTCCAGTGGTAGTGTAGGGGTATGGCACGCAGCACGGAATGCTGAGGACCTGGGTTCCATTCCCAGCGCTGGTCTCTTTATCAGGTCTCTGTGCATCCATGTCTCAGTTTGTATTTTCGAAAAAGGATCCAACCCACAACAATTATTTTTTTAAAATTTGGATCTACTTTCAGTAGGAACAAAAGCGAATTTAACCCTTTATAAGGCCCCAGTTATTGGAACATACTATCACAGAATCAAAAGCAGCTATCGAATACATACCTAGCAAAGGATGTTTTTAAAACTAGTAGTTTTTTTAATAATTACAATGAATATTGTTACTTATTACTAAAAGAATAAGGTAGAATTTCCAAATCAATGCTATGGTCGCTAAATCGTCTCTGCCTTATAAAGGGTTAAAGAATGACATGACAGTGCTTGGGATCCTTTTTGCTAAACTACGTCCTATTGTAGGTAGCTCTTTGCAGTTTAACCCATAGTCATTTTGATTTATCGCTGATTTGATGTGTAGGTTTTTATGTTGATGTTAAATATAGACTATGTATTGCATGATTTTTTAATTGTTATTTTTGAGGCCTTTGCCGAGCAGTGTGATACTAACTTCTACAAAAAAACCGGCCAGGTGCGAGTCGGACTCGCGCACCGAGGGTTCCGTGCAAATTAATAAAAATATTTTTATTATATGATGTAACTAAAAATTTTCGCTTTTCGCAATATTTCCTTTATCTGTGCTAAGACGTTGCTTCGTACCAAATTTCAAGATTCTGAGTTCACGGGAAGTACCCTGTAGATTTTGATTCTCTGGAGAGTGTCAAAAATTTGCAGCATAAACGGCTGTATATTTTGATTGCGTTGGCTTAGAAGTTTGATTTTTTCATAGCTCCAAGGGACAGTAGACCTGAGTATTTGATATGAATTTCAGCTTGATACCTCCACGGGTTCCTGAGAAAAAGGGTCTTGACAGACAGACAGACGGACAAAAAGTGATCCTATAAGAGTTCCGTTTTTTCCTTTTGAGGTACGGAACCCTAAAAACAATAAAAACACAAAACAATAATCTCAGATTGTTCAATGCATTGATGGATAACCTAAATAACTTAGAAAAGTCTGGCCATCCGTTTGGGAGCTATGATGCCACAGACAGACGCACACGCAAAGCGGTCCGGTCAAACACCTCTTTTAGAAAATACATGCCTTTGCAATATGTCTGCAGAGACTTCTGAATCTGTATATGTATAAGATTTATGTCTCTCTCTTGCATCCACCATCTCAGCCTATATACGTTCCACTGCTGGGCACACGACTCCTTTCAGAGTGAGAGGGCTTGGGCCGTAGTATCCACGAAGGCCCAGTGCGCATTGGGAATTTCGCACACACCATTGACTTGCTTGGCAGATTTGTGCAGGTTTCCTCACGGAGTTTTCCTTCACCATAAACCTTTTTTTTTTTTTCAAATATAATTTCGCACATTGATTTCGAAAAGCCCACGATTCTCTGCTTGGGAGGCCACAGCTCAAACCACTAAGCCACCACGGCTTTTATTGCATTAATGAAAACAAAAGTTGAGTGTTAAATGTTGTATTGTTAACTTTGTAATGTTTGAGATTTAGAGTTGTGGATAACGCTCATTTCGAGGCTTAAAGACTCGAACTCTTAAGACTCCAGAGTCTTGAAAGACTCGTCTATATTTGAGAATTGAAAGGGCTTATTTTATGCATATGGATGCAAGAAACCGTCTTTGCGGCTTTTGAGTCGTTAATCCTCGAAATGAGCATTTTTCACAACACTATGGAGATTACGCTATGAAATAGCTTCAGCTAACTGCATTCGTTTGTTGAACCATAAAGCTATAGATTCCCACCGCCACGTTTACTTGTTGCATATTTTTAAACGACATTTCCAGCAGTGCGTCTATCTTGCTTTCCAAAACGTTACTGTTTCAAGCTTGCATCGCTTTTATGCTCATCGACATAATCCGTCACTTTCGTCTCCATTGCTTCTTGCGAGGGATGTTTCGAGTCGCCCTCCGTGCTCAAAGGTTCGATGGACCACAGCGCGATGGAATACGCCGTGTAGATGGCGAAGTAGAATGCGTACAGTAGTCCGGTGAGGAAGGCCAGCGCGATGGGGAATAGGCGACCGGTGTTGTGCTCTGCTTTCCACGTGCTCTCCGCCCAGTTGCGGAAGTACTGGCAGAGTTGCCTGCAAATTAAACAAACAATGCAGCTGTCACTGTTAATTAGGTCAAAACAAACAGAGATAGCATCAGATATCAGTCACACGATCAATGAGTGGTGGAACGGGTCCTAAAAGTAAGGAATTAGTGTAAAGATGTGGCCAGTAGTGTACGGAGCGGCAGCGGGAGCGCTTCGACAGAACACCACTCCAAGTTTATTGAACTTTGGCATTAATACATTAGCTTAGACGACGGAAACAACACAATTCACAAAATGCAGGATATACAGTCGTATCGCTAACAAATCTGCAAAACGTGAAAGCAACGACCAACGAGCGTGCACAAGATTTTCATTTCAATTTTAAGCAAATCATGTAAACTGTATACCTACGTAGAAAGTTTCTTAAAATGCTCATAAATATGTATTACTAGATTTGAAAGTCTCTGCTCGATCTTATAATGGAACAGGTGACAGAATTATTCTGCCTTAACTGAATTATAAGACTGGATGTGCGTTAAATTTAAAGATCTGTTATTTAATTTCATATACAATTTGACTTTAAGAATGAATTTGACACTTACTCCATAAATTTGATTCATCACATCGCGGTCAAAATATTAAGTTAGGTTAAAAAGTAAGGCTAGAGACTCACCGGAGGCGGGGCAGGGCGCGCTCCAGCACGCTGACGAGGCAGTGCAGCGCGTGCGTCAGCACCAGCACCAGCACCCACACCGCCAGCAGGTACGGCGGCCAGCGGAAGCTGCCCAGCGCCGCTGCAACACAGACGTGGCCTTAGTTATTTATTTAACTTTCAATGTACGGGTCAAATCTTGCGACTTAAATTTGACCCACTTCCAATGGTCAGATTGAATTGAAATTTGGCATACTTACGTAGTTTTTTTTGTTGTCTTTCTAGTGTACAGTAAAGAGTCATTGTACATATTGTATTGTATATCTGATGTGATGACAATACAGTAATCTGGCAGTGGCATCCTGATATTCCGATTAGGATCGCATATATCAAAGCAGTTTTTTTAGAAACTCTGTCACTGTAGCCTCTTGGACAACGGGACAGAATAACAAACAAGAAAATGTTGATTGACGCCTGAACACGCCTGTAAATGTTAGACCCCTGAACACGCCTGTAAATGTTAGACCCCTGAACACGCCTGTAAATGTTTTTCAAGATTTTAAGTTGAAGTTGATAATTGTTTCCATACGTTAGTCGATGTTTAAACTGTACTGCGAGGCAAGACTACATCCATACCTACTAATATAATAAACGCAAAAGTGTGTTTATCCGTCTGTTATGTTTTAACGCTCAAACCGCTGATCCGATTTAAATGAAATGTGTTATAAATACAGTTTCGAGTCCCGAGCAAGGACATAGGTTAATTGCATAGTTTTTGCGGAATAGCGGTAATTTTTTTATTCGACTGGATGGCAAACGAGCAAGTAGGTCTCCTGATGGTAAGAGATCACCACCGCCCATAGACACCTGCAGCACCAGGGGATTGCAGATGCGTTGCCAACCTAGAGGCCTAAGATGGGATACCTAGTGTCAGTAATTTCACCGGCTGTCTTACTTTCCACGCCGAAACACAACAGCGCAAGCACTGCTGCTTTACGGCACGGCAGTTTTTTTAAAGCTGAGATGAAAAACCTTCACAGGGGTGTTCAAACAAACATTGTGGTGCTGTGAAATATTGTAGGTTGATGAATGATGAATACTTAATTATGATTGTGAACGATCCGTTATCAATTACTGAGGGTGTATCGTTGGTAGCCAAGTTCTCTAAGAAACCACTAAGCAATCCCGCTGTTTCAATTATTACTTCAATTTATTTCAAATAACAATATATATTGTGTTGTTAATCACAAATTTAACACAAAATACTCATTAAATAATTAAAATTAAATTATTTTTTGTTTTCTGTATCGCTTACTATTTCTGGTGTACCATCAGCCAAATAAGTGGTCTACCAATTTTTAAACAAGTTCCTATCAAATGAATATGTCGCTAAAGTCGAACTTTCAAGTTGACAGACACGTCTATTGGCATTATTTTTTTGTGACATGCAAACGATTATCAACTTTAGGGTGGTAGATCACATATTTGGCTGATGGTACCTACAATAAAGAGTCTTCGAATCGAACATAGTACTGATACAAGCAGACCAGTAGAAAATAAAAATTGTTAGCAAAGCAAAAACGTTAGCTTTTAAAGCTGTGTATCGACTGCGCGTGGTAAACCATCGAACATTGGTTCGCGCAGTAACCGCGCTATGGATACCGTGCCGCCGCGCGCGACAGCACGAACATAAAGCCAGGTGTTTACTTTGCCGCGCGAGGCGACTCGCTCACTGGCGACCCAGCTTAAGGCGGCGGCTCCACTGCGGCGGAGACGAGCGGAGCGGAGAGGAGACGTGTAGGGATCGACCAATCCCTACACGTCTGATAATGAGGCGGAGACAACATGTGGATTCAACTAATATGATTGGTCGATTCCTACACGTCTCTCCGCTCCGCTAGTCTCCGCCTCAGTGTAGCCGCAGCCTAACACAGCAGGGCTACTACGAAACTCGAAACTCTAAGTTCGTATCGTACCGTCCCTCTCGCTCTCGTATTGAATAGCATAAGTGTCAGAGGGACCGCACAACACGAACTTCGAGCTTCGAGTTTCGTAGTAGCCCTTGCCGTAGTTAAACGATCGCGCGAAGTCGATGCTTACCTTGCACGAGCGCGCCGTTCCCGGGCGCGTCGGGGCGGCGGCGCGCGTCCGTCCGCGGCGGCTCCGCTAGCGCGGGCTCCGAGCCGCGCCCCGCGCCGCCCCCGCTCCCGCCCCGCGGCCCCGCGCGGGACGCTCCGTGCGGGACGACTGCAAGCAAAACAAACAACTAGACTCTTTTATGACTTCTTATCGTACCAGCCGTAACCCAACCTCAGTCAAAACCGTTTATAACGACAACGAAGAGAGCAATATTTGGTCGGTCAACACTTCGTTCACGTTCTGTGTAATTTTGGTATAAAAGATCGTGTTGGAACTTTTTCTTGGTCATTACACCCGATATTTATTTGTCAATGAAAAATTACAATATTACAGTAAAAACCATTGCGCACAAACACAAAAGACATAAAACACACAAAAGAGACATACAATAAAAAACAAATTAGGAATTTTTGAACGTCTTCGTTTTTGATGTCGTTTTGAGTGTAAACTCTTTTATCCCTTCTCATCATATCGGCCATAACTACAGTAAACTTGAAAAATACTCGACATCATTTCAAAGTTAAATTCTCAGAAACAGTTGAAGCGATTTAAATAAATAAATATCATGGGACGCTTGAAACCAATTGACCTAGTCCCAAACTAAGCAAAGCTTGTACTATGGGTACTAGGCTACGGATAAACATACTTATCCATAATATAGATAAATACATACTTAAATATATATTAAACATTCAAGACCCGAGAACAAACATACGTATTATTCATACAAATTTTGTAGCCAGGTCTAACCACTTGGCCATCCGGTCGTCGGTTTGAGAGCTACGATGCCACAGACAGACATAATAACACCTTTCTTTTTCCGTCGGGGGTTAGTCAAAGTCAAAGTCAAAATATCTTTATTCAATTTAGGCTATAACAAATCACTTATGAATGTCAAAAACAATCAACCACCGGTTCGGAAAAACCTCTGTTGAGAAGAATCCGGCAAGAAACTCAACGAGGTATATTTTTTTAAACAGATTTACAATATTATTAAATGATATCTATACATCGCAAATATTTAACACAACTTTATTTTTAACACAGTAGGTTCGCTATTTGAAGGGATCGCTAATGCGGAAAAATAAAGGTATACCTGCGGCGACAGCTTCGAGTAGGAAGTGGAGCTATCTTTCTCGTCTTTGGGCTCCTTTGCGTTCAGCTCCGTCTTAGTCAGCGAGGGGTGGTCCCCGCACATTCTGGAACATACATACCACTTATAATAGCTGTAAGGCCGCTTGTCCGTTGTTCATCATCATCATCATCATCATCATCATCATCAAAACAGCCGTAAGACGTCCACTGTTGGCCATAGCCTCCATGAACCTGCAGTCGGAGTTGAAAACTGGGATAGATCGCTCTTTCTTACGCCGGATCGCTATCCGTCGCGCTGAGGGGAGACGGCGATGCATCCGGCGAAAGGACCCCAGACCTAAAGTATAGAAAATATGGTTTCAGTTAAATACCCTGAGATTTTGATGTGTTATAGATTTCAAAGCCCTGAACAAAAGTCTCTAAGGGTGCTACCTCTGTTTCCGGATCCCTTTCAGAATTTAGTTTAGTTTTTTAGAGACTTGTCCAGGACTTTGAAATCTATAACCACATTTTCCATACTTTAGGTCCGGGTCCTTTGATCGCCGGAAAAGTGTCCGGTGCATGCACGCTAAGTCATTATGAGTATGAGCCATACACAGATATATTTAACGTTATAATCGTTTAAAAACACTAGCTGTTCCCGAAACAAAAAGCATTCTTAATTAGAGATAACATAGGTTGGAACACCGTTGATTTTTGCGCGAAAAATGTACTGATGTCTGCTATAAATATCAAGTTACTTACACCATATCGGGCAGCTTGATGGGTAACTCGGTTTTGGGCTCCATTTCACCGGTCTCCTATTCCTCGCTCATCATAAACGGCTATTTATTTATGTATAAATAATAAAATAAAATATAAATTAAATAGTAAAAAGCTGCGTCACATTGGCGCGAGTGACAGACATCTATCAAAGCGATTCTATTTTTAATTTGTTTGAAATTGATGAAGGTTTCGAGTTTTCTGACAAGGTTTGAACGATAGGTTTGTTGCTACATCTCTTGTATATACAACTGTGTTTATTCTTTTAGCAAAACTTATTTATTACAACAATCACTTAGGACGTCTTGTAGGCTTTTTTAAACCTCGATTTAAGGCTTAAACTGACCTGAACTGATTATATGGGTTACCATTGGTGTAAGCATAGACATTATTAATATTAATTGGGCGATGTTACCACTGATAGGATAATATACAACCGTGGTGGCCTAGTCGTTTGACCTATGCCCTCTCAAGCAGGGGATCGTGGGTTCGAATCCGGGCATCTCTGCTTGAGAGGCAATAGGTCCACTTTAAAGTTCATATTCTTATACACTTGTATTTTTGTGTTTTCATAGATTTTACTAAATTTATATTTTTTCTTCGTTGCACATTGAGCCGGGGAAAAAACACACTAAATACATATTTTTAGCCATGCCTCGCGCTTGAGCTTGCTTATCATTTTTATTCCTCGCATTATTAATTCTATGTTGACCAATGGGCATCAACCAACCGCCCATACCCGCATTGTCATAAACCAAGTTGTAATTTATCGTATCGTGTGTCCAGATCCGGTATCTCCACAACCGCTGCCTGAAGCTGGAGAGCTGTCGCAAGGCGCTGGTGTGGCAGAAACGTTATCTGCAGCGCGTGCTGGCTGGGTACGCTCAGCTGGAGAAGAGTCTACTGCCCGAGGCCAGGGAGCCCGCAAGACCCACCGGGAAGAAGAGGTTCAAGTGAGTGCTGCGAGTTTCGTGAGGAGTGCTCTTTGTATAAGACTTGGGACAGGTTTGCTTCTCAAATGCCGCAAGGCGCTGGTGTGGCAGAAGTATTATCTGCAGCGCAGGCTGGCCGGGTAAACAGCTGGAGAGGAGTCTGCTGCCCGAGGCCAAAGAGAAACCGGAAAGAACAGGTTCAAGTGAGTGCTGGAGGGTTTTGTGAGGAGTGCGTTTTAGAATATCCCTATAACACTAATAGTACATCATATTATTCTCGTAAACAACGGCGGGAGACGAGCTGTCGGTAGGCCTCCAACGAGATGGAGCGACGAGTTGGTTAAGATCTCGGGATCGCGGTGGATGCGGAAAGCACGAGACCGGTCTGAGTGGAGAGCCTTGGGGCAGGCCTATGTCCAGCAGTGGACGTTTTACGGCTGACATGATGGTAGCAATATGTCAGTAACCCGTAACAGCTAACTGTCCTCAAAATAACCATTCTGGGTTCAAACCTATGAGTTTTTCGAAACACACGTGCGAACTTTCAGATTTACCACGAGCTCTACGGTAAAGGAAAACATCATGAGGACTGACTGTAGCAATTCAACGGTTTGTGTGTAGTTCCCAGTCCGCGCTGAGCTGGAAACTACCGCACAAGCCCTTCAGTTGTGAAACCTGTGCTCTGTCGACGTCACATAGATGTCGCTAGTGCTGCTGCTTAAGTAGCAAAGTAGAAATAAGCAACCTGAGATATGTATGCATAGGAAAAATTCGTGTCTAGATTCCTGTCCAGCAGTGGTGTAGGGGTTAAAGCACGCAGCACGGAAAGCTGAGGACCTGGGTTCGATTCCTAGTGCTGGTCCCTTTTTCTGGTTTTTCTGTGCATCCATGTCTCAGTTTGTATTTTCGAAACCTGTGCTCAGCATTGGGATGCAGGATGAGGATGATGAAGTGTGGAGGTGCTAAGAGTGTGGTGTCGTTGCAGATGCGCGGCGCTGGCGGTGGTGTCGCTGCTGCGCATGGGGTTCCTGGTGCGGCGGCGGCTGGCTGCGCGCGCGCTCCCCGCCGCCGCCGTCCTGCGCCCGCGCACCGAACACACGCCGTACGTACACTGACTAATAATAATAGGTCTTTTTTTC
>NC_133494.1:17425473-17428943 GCF_025370935.1 Choristoneura fumiferana | reverse complement strand
TGGAATATCTTCCACTCATCCCCCTTACGAGCTATCCTCTTGACCTTCTGATATTCAAATTCAAATCATTTATTCAGTAATTAGGCCGCTATGGGCATTTTTACACGTCATTTTCCAAAAGCAACATCATTGCCAAAAGAATGCCAAAAAAACTTGGCTAAAAGTATTTTTTTTCAGAATAAAATACTTCTAAACATTACACATACAGTATAAAATTACAGGGATGTATGGGGTCCCTTAGGTACAAAACTAAAACTAAACATCTATCTAATACCTTTAAACGAGCAATTCTTGGAAATGGCACCAACGATTTCGATGAAATTTGGTATGTGGGGGTTGTCGGGGATGACAAATCGATCTAGCTTGGTCTTATCTCTGGGAAAACGTTTATTATCGAGTTTTAACCCGAGCAAAGCTCGCTCGCCCAGGTACTGTAACTATATCTACGTTTAGTGGAAGTGTAGAATGCTTCCACCGTCATAAATAAAAAAAAATATCTGAAATATACATTTCAGGTCCAGTAACCATTAATCTTTAGAAATCCGAAGGCAAGCTCACGCCTGCCGCCCCCAAAGTTAGCTCACACGTACGGCGCGACACCGACTTCCCTTTCTTATGGTATTTATTCTCCAAAGATAGTTTTCGGTGCAGTAGGCAGTTACCATAAAAGTATGTATTTTAGTTTTCAAACTGTTTCTTATTTCAGGTGAAGGTATGGAACACAACGACGGGCTTTTGTTTCGTGACATTCAACGAGCACTCTTCCACAGTCACTGGCGTCACGTTTAGCGCGAACAAGAAGTTCTTTGTGTCCAGCTCGCTAGATGGCACTGTGCGATGTTATGATTTGACTAGGTGAGTTTGGATCTCGAATAAAACTTGGAACACCACGCCAGACTCTGACCCCCTTATTCATAAAACTTAACAAGCCTATGTTAACTAACAAATGCTTTGTCCCTTTCTAACAAATGCAAATGTCGAAGTGACAGATAAGGACAAACGAATTTTAGCGAACGATTGTCATACCGATTGACATAACGATTATCGTTTATGAATAAGGGGGTAAGGGTTTTACCCTCAGATCATACAAACAAGGGAGATATGCCCTGCTACGCTAACATAACACAGACGGCATCACATTTATCCGTCAAATAAATTTAATCAATGGATGGTCAAAAAGGGGGTTAATGAATAAAAAAAAATTGGTGCCGATTAAATAACATATTTTACACAGTATTTCAGTACTGCAATGTGAAACATGGAAACACATTATGTCGTACAAACATAGCTGTCCTGCTCCTGTGATAGCCCAAACGTGCAATAGAATGTACACAAGAAGCTCAAGGGAATTAATTATTTTATCTCAGGGATTTTGACTTTATCCCGAAATTTTTTTTTAAATTGCTTTGTCAATTTTTTTAAGTACCTATTCGGTGGACCTCGAGAGGATAAGGTAGTTCATTGATAAGAATTAGTTTTTTTTTTATTGATTTAGTTGATTTATATGGACCTCCTATTTTTTTTGTATTCGACTGGATGGAAAACGAGCAAGTGGTCTCCTGATGGTAAGACATCACCACCGCCCATAAACATCTGCAACACCAGGGGTAGTGCAGATGCGTTGCCAACCTAGAGGCTTAAGATGGGTAATTTCACCGGCTGTCTTACTCTCCGCACCCGAAATACACAGTGCAAGCACTGCTGCTTCACGGCAGGATTAGCGAGCAAGATGGTGGTAGCAATCCGGGCAGACCTTCCACAAGGTCCTACCACTGCAATAACTAACGCTTGAATCAATCAATCAATCATATTGTCTTATCCAAAACATTATCATCAGATACCGCAACTTCCGACTCTGACGTCACCAAGTCTCGTGCAGTTCAGTTGCGTGGCTCTGGACTCCAGCAGCGAGCTGTGCGCGCGGGCGGCCAGGACGTCTTCGAGATATTCCTCTGGTCCATCAAGTTTGGAAAACTCCTGGACGTAAGTTTTTGTTTATGTATAGGGGGAAAACGAGCAAACGGATCGCCTGAAGGTAAACGATTACCATCGCCCATGGACACCTGCAAACACCAGAAGAGTCACAAGTGCGTTGCCGGACTTTTAGGTAGGAGTACGCTCTTTTTTTGAAAGCTTGAAGGTCGCATCGGTCCGGAATACCGCAGGCGATAGTTCATTCCAGAGCTTTGCTGTGCGAGGCAGGAAATTTCTGGAAAAACGCACAGTAGAAGACTGCCAACCATCTATGTGGTGAAGATGGAAGTGTTGTCGCGTAGGGCGGTGGTGGAAGGATGCGGCAGGGATCAATCCGAATAAATCCTCGGAGCACTCCCCGTTACACGCGATAGAGGATGCACAGTGAAGTTACATCTACGCAGCGCCAAGGAGTCAAGTCGATCAGAAATTCGTTGGCTATTCGAGTCGCTCTACGTTGAATGCGGTCCAGAGAGAGAAGCTGGTACTGGGGAGCCCCTGCCACCAAGCCAAGCCTCGTGCAGTTTAGCTGCGTGGCCCCGAACAGGTCGTCTTCGAGATATTTCTGTGGTCCGTCAAGTTCGGGAAACTCCTGGACGTAAGTGTACCAGATACTGCGCTGGCGTCACCAAGCTCGTGCAATTTAGCTGCGTGGCTCTGAACAAGACGTTTTTTAGATAATTCTTGTGGTCCGTCAAGTTTGGAAACTCCTAGACGTAAGTAGACACCACCAGATGCGACTTTCTAACGGTGACGTCACCAAGCCTTGTGCAGTTTAGCTACGTGGCTCTGAACAGGACGTCTTGGAGATGTTTCTGTTGTCCGTCTAGCTGGGAAACTGTTGCATAATACATTATAAGTTCACCAGCCTGGTACAGTTTAGCGGCGTGGCTCTGGATAGGTGTTTTCGAGATATTTCTGTGGTCCGTCAAGTTTGGGAAACTCCTAGACGTAAGTGTACCAGATACTACGCTGGCGTCACCCTAAGCCTCGTGCAATTTAGCTGCGGTGCTCTGAACAAGACGTTTTTTAGATAATTCTTGTGAGTCCGTCAGTTTGGGAAACTCCTAGACGTAAGTAACACCACCAGATGCGAACTTTTTAAAACGGTGACGTCACCAAGCCTTGTGCAGTTTAGCTACGTGGCTCTGAACAGGACGTCTTGGAGATGTTTCTGTTGTCCGGCTAGCTTGGGAAACTGTTGCTAATACATTATAAGTTCACCAGCCTGGTACAGGTTAGCGGCGTGGCTCTGATAGGTGTTTTCGAGATATTTCTGTGGTCCGTCAAGTTTGGGAAACTCCTAGACGTAAGTAGTCACCACCAGACACTACTTTCAAACTATGACGTTGTCGTTGATTGTCCCCTTAAAGTTAACGGAAATCAAAGATAACACGGTGTACTTATATAAATTTGTTTGTTTTCTCCAGGTGTTGGGCGGCCACGAGGCCCCAGTGTCCAGCTTGGCTTTCAACCCTGCTCTGGCCAGCACCCGC
>NC_133494.1:17417390-17421073 GCF_025370935.1 Choristoneura fumiferana | reverse complement strand
TTATATGAAAACGACAAGTAATAACTAACTAGTTGTAAAGTTGGATTTGCAATGCAAATGAACTTTCATGAAATCGCGGCGATATTACGTAGTGCTGAATAATCAGAAATATTAATATTATATTTCACGCAAGTATTATTCATAAAAGTTCCATCGAACATCATTTAGTCCATTGTGAAAAAAGTGCTGACTGACTAAATGATTCATCAAATCTAACCCTTACTAAAGCTTTAATACTATCTTCTTCATTATCATCATCATCAGCCGGAAGAAATTCGCGCTTAGAACGTCATATTGAATGACAATTCGCCACTTGTATCCAATGGTTCTCACAACTCTCACGGCGTCGTCAGTCTACCTAACCCTAACTTTAAAATTAATCCTATCATTTTCATTCCAATTATTAATATCAACATAAATATATTTCGTTGTATCTTAGTCATTTCAGTGCTGCTGCTTAAGTAGTGTAGTGGAAAAAAGCAACCTGAGATATGAGTTCATAGGAGAAATTTGTGTCTAGACTCTGTTCAGCGGTGATGTAGGGGTTATAGCACGCAGCACGGATTGCTGAGGACCTGGGTTCGATTCTCAGCGCTGGTCTCTTTTTCTGGTTTTTGTGCATCCATGTCTCAGTTTGTATTTTCGATAAGTCATTCCACATGTCCTAATTGTTTTTTCAAATTTTAATTGTTTTGAAAAAGTCCACCAACGCTTATTAAAGCACCCGACTTTTTTTTTTCTACTACAACTTTTTACTGCCACTTTCGTCAGAATTTCTTAATTAATACACAATATGTTTTCCTCTTCCGCACCATATCCAATTTTGTCAGGGTAATCAACGATTCAGAAACATTAATGGCCATTTTCAACGGAACCATAAAACTAAACGATCTTATCGCAATCCGGAGCATAATAGAAATGGTTGCCCCGCCGGTAAATCATAAGGCAATTGTTAAACTTCGTAATACCTCCAATTAACGGGGTCTTGGAGAGGTTCCATTTTGGCCATTTGACCTCATTGGATGTTAAATTTTCGAAGGAGCTGTTGGTACAATTCCGGCATGATTTCAGTTTTTTTTTATATGAAAAATGTCATCAGCAAGACGCTACTTTTGCTAAGCCTGTTGTAATTGAGGTATGGAATTAATATTGTACCAACAATAAATCTTGATTAAATTTTATGACAAACTGTTTTTTAATAGTTAAGGGTTTTTGTAAACTTTTGTTTTTTGCGCATACACGATTACAACAAATACTTACTAAGAAATATAAATCAACTTTTTACTATTTCCTTAAAATGTCGCATAAAGTGTGTTTTGTAATGAAATGAAATGAAATGAAATGAAATGAAAATGAAATGAAATAGTTTATTTTGCTTTAGACTTGGTAAAATGGTCTTATAACCTCGAAATTAAAAATTGTCAAATCATCATTTAATATTTTAACTTTCATACAGATGATGAAATTTATTAACAAAAACGTCAAAGTTGGTAAGCACTTCACCATTTCGACACCTGAACACAGAATTTTTCCTAGTTCAGGTTAATGTGTGTTGTTTGTTTTTCTTGATAAGTGTACACTAGAAGTTTGATAATATTGTTTTTATGAAAGACTAGCTTTTGCCCGCGGCTTCGCTCGCGTTAAATTTGGGGTAACAATTATCATACATTTACTTTCTGCGATCCTTTTTTTCGTGTTTTGATTGATTTTTGGAGGGTTTCATGGAAATATAAATACAGTAAGACGTTGTTTTAGACAGATGGTGCACATTTTGGAATTCAAAAATCAACCTACATACGTAATTAATCATTCATAATTCGTACCCACTCTGAAACCCTGTTTCGCTGAAACGTTAAAGACGTTAAAGTACTACGCGTTTCTTTTGCGGCGACTTCCTACACGATATAGGATATAGGATTGTATCTCGAGAAATTGTAAAGTCCCGCGGGACATGAATTACTGTTATGATCTATTTTAATATTCTTAATTGTCGATGAGAGACATATTGTAGTTTTCTATTATTAAAAGAATTTTGAAAATCTGCTCCGTAATTGAATCACTTAATTTTATTCTGCGGAAATTTTGCAAAAAAAAAGAAGTCTGTCCATCAGGGATATTGTAGCTTTCTATTGGTAATAGAATTATTTAAATCACCTCAGTAGTTTCAGAGATTACCCCAACAAACAAAGAAACAAACAAAGTTGAAATATTTTCCTATTCCATGGGATTTCTAAAAATCTTTCCCTAGTGCACCTCTCTATTACTTTAGGTCCATCTATGCCAATTTCAAGTCTCTAGCACTACCAGTTGTCTACCAGTCAGCCAGTCATGGTACTGTTCAGGTAGAGTTAGGTATACAATTATAAATAAATCAACCTGAAGTTGAATTCACTTTTTGCTATCCCGCGCGGAGTTTTACGTTTTCCGGAGAAAAGTAGCGTATGCCAATCAGGATAATGTAGCTCCCATTTGGTAAAATATATTTTAAATCAACCCCAATGATGAATTACTTAAGTATTTCGATCTTGCGGGAATTTTGCATTTTCTGTAGAAAAGCAGCCTATGTTAATCAGAGATACTGCAGATTACTATTAGTAAAAGAATTTTTAAAATTAGCTCCGAATTTGGATTGTCTTACTTACTTCTATGTACCTATCCTGCGGGAATTTTGCATTTTCCCAAAGAAGAGTAATCTATACCAATCAGCAATAGTGTAGCTTTATATTAGTGGAAGAATTTTTAAAATCAGCTCTGAAGTTGAATTCAGTTTTTTCTATCCCATGGGAATTTTGGATTTTCCGAAAAAAAAGTGGCCTATGTCAATCGAGGATAGTCATATCATATGAAAGATTTTTTTAAGCAGTGCCAAAGTTGAATTTACTTATTTCTATCCCGCGGGAATTTTTCATTTTCCCGGAAAAACGTATCCTATGTCAATCAGGAATACTGTAGCTTACTTTTGTTGAAAGAACTTTTAAAATCAGACCCGAAGATGAAATCACTTATTTCTATCCCGCGGGAAGTTTGCATTTTCCCGAAGAAAAGTAGTCTATACTAATGAGGAATAGTGTAGCTTTCTATTGATGTAAGAATTTTTAAAATCATCCCGAAGTTGCATTCAGTTTTTTCTATCCCATGGGAATTTTGTAATTTCCCGAAGAAAAAGTAGCCTTTGTCATTTGGGGATAGTCATATCACATAATATGTAAGAATTTTTTAAATCAGCTCCGTAATTGAATTAATTTATTTCTATCCCGTGGGAATTTTGCATTATCCGAATAAAAAGTAGCCTATGTCAATCAAGGATAGTGTAGCTTAAAAACGGTAAAATAATTTTTAAAATCGGCTCAAAGTTTCAGAGATTCGACTACAAACAAAGAAGCGAAAAAGTTTAGATATTTCCCTATCCCGTGGGAATTTTGAAAATCCTTTCTTAGTGCGCGTCTACATCTATTAAGGAACATATATATTCCAAATTTCAAGTTTCTAGCCCCAGTGGTTTGGGCTGTGCGTTGATCTATAAGTCAGTCAGTCAGTCAGTTTCTTCTTTTATATATATAGATAAATAAAGTTTATCAAATAAATATCAACGATGAATATTTCTATGAAAGTTATAAAACAGTTACGGTTACGGGTACAAAAAAATGATAACGCTGATTTTCACTTTAATTTGGAGATGGTAA